>NC_055988.1:129770362-130072848 GCF_018446385.1 Zingiber officinale
TGCAATCTCCACGACCTGTCAGTCTCCATGTATTGTTTCAATGTATTGTCAAACATCGAAACCCAAATATCAAGACCCAAACTTGAGCCAACTCAAGCTTAGTCAACCAGGTCAACCTTGACCTAGGGAATATTGCACCAACAATCTCCCCCTTTTTGATGTTTGACAATACCTTTAAGTTAGGCTAATCCCATGCCAATGTATGAATGAGGGTTCCCTTCATTCTTCCCCTTTCCTGGAGGGCACAAACTTCCTCTTTAGGTAATGAAGGCCTAACTTAACCATACATTCTCCCCATATTGGCACACATCAAAAACTCTCCCCTTGAAGAGTCACTCACCGTTGTTCACAACTTCACTCGTTGTGTTCAACACAAAAATGAAGGTCTCATACCCTTCATTATCTCCAACGCTCACCCTTGAGCACGAACAACTAAACAATGAAGATATCCACTCCTCATTGTATTCAAATGCCCAACTTTGAGTATTTTCACTAAAGAAGGTTAACCACCTTCCAAGGTGTATGAAAAATAGATTTTCATGTCCTTAAAGAGTAACTTCCCCTAAAGACATGCGCGTAACTTCTGTCATTGCACCAACAATGACTTGGAATCTCTAAATCTTTAGGAAACCTAAATTTAGAAGTTTTGAGGTTCAAAGAGTCAATAATGAAGCCAAATCTCAACCTCAACCTCTACTTAGTGTTCCTTAACCAATCCATACTTGTTTTCATCATGAAAACTCCCCCTAAAGGTATACAAATGTTTTTGAGAAGTTAGGAATGGTTACATAGATCAAAAATGCTGGCAATAAGCTTTCCCAGCCAAAATCAGCATCCCCAATCGATTGGAGTTGGGTCCCAATCGATTGAACCTGCTTGAATCGATCCACTGATCGATTCAGCTAGTGTGGATCGATCGGTGGATCGATCCAGTGAGCTTCTGTTCGCGAGAAGCTCACTCTCAATCGATCATCTGATCGATTAAGACCCTTCAATCGATCGGGTGATCGATTGAAGGTCCGAAGTTACTGAAATTTCATTTCAGTCAATTTCAGAACCCCCTAGAAAATTCTACAAAATTCCAAAAATCATGAAAATCATTGTAGACATTATTTAGGGTATATATTACCATGAAAAAAATAGTTTTCTAAGAAAATACTTCATATTTTCAAAGATTGATACAAACTTGGAAACTTTTAAAAACTTTAGTGTTTTCTTCCAAGTTTGTGCCTAACTATTCAATGATGATTACTATCAAAAGATAGCCTTCACCAAGGTTTTCCAAAAGCATTTTAAAACCATTTTCAAAATCAATATCCAACCATATTCTTTGGGCTCAATGCACATGACTTGTACATTAGCTTTCCCAATGATTGAAAAACACATAACTATGTGTTTTGATGAACTTAAAAACTCAAAAGATTGTACTAAATCAACATCTTGAGTTTGGTTCATCATCCTATCATCTCACTTGTATTTAATGTGTACGAAACCACATACAAGTCACCTTATAGTTCTTTAGTGAGATGTAAACTTTGGTTTTGCCCTAATCTAGGGGTCATGCATATCTATTTAGGCATTTTGAGGTTATGAACATCCACCAAGGATGTTACTTGTTAATGGATGTCATTTGTCCTTAATTTGAAAGGAATTAAACATGATGCATGATGATATTATGACATACATCAAAGATAAATAATTCTCAAAAGAAAATTTCCTATAACTACATGATGTATGTATGACATGACATGACATGATATTTTTATATTTTTCATAAAAAAAAATTTCAAAGATGTCATGGCGTATTATAAAAAAAATTAACTATCTAAGTATAAAAAAAATTAACTAGTTTGGTTCATGTCATAAAAAAATTCATAATAAAAACATGAATGCAAAACATGATGTCATGGCGTATTATGAACAAACAAAGCATGCCAAATTAGTATAAATAGAATACCTAGATTAACTATCTAAGTATCCTTAAACCTTAACTAATCTTAAATTTAAACCCTAGATTGCCCAATATTTTCCAAGAAAATGTCAAAACCCAACTTGATATTTCTTTAACTCTTGATTAATTTATGTCAGTTAAGATTTTGCATATTCCTCAAATCTTTGGCACAATTTACTCTTACCACAAGAGTAATCATTTTAACTTTAAGGCCCGAATTGCCTTTAATTTCTTAAGAGCATACCAAAATTTTAACTTCGTAGTTCTTATGATTTTCCTAAATTGTGTCAATTTAGATTTTATCAAATTCCTCAAATTTTTGGCACATTTTACTCCTTTTAAGAGTAAATGAATAATCCACTTCATTTTCAAAGGTTAATAATAACCTTAAAAATATTTTCCGAGTGTCAACTTTATCATGATTAGGTTAACTACCCTTTCAATTTGAGTTGACACTCTCTAACTCATCTAAGGGGTAGAGAAAATGCTCCTAGGAACCCAAAATCTATTAGTGCTCCTTGGATGCTCTAGGTACTCACTAGGAATAACTTCCCTAGATACCTTTCTAGTGACCTTGTTAGGCTTCTTAGAAGCCTTGATCACTTTTTCTAGGTCAACCCTAGGGATTTCTTCCCTTGTGACCTTCCTAGTGACTTTCTTAGACTTCTTAGAAGTCTTAGTCACGTTTGTTGTTGCAAAAATACTTCTAGGGATAACTTCCCTTGTATTTTTGACTTGACCACTAGGCCTAGAGTTAGTTCCATAGGTATATGGAACCCTATGGTAAGAAATTGCATCCTTCTTGGTTTTAGGTTTGTATCCCAACCCCTTACGACCATTGGATGACTTTTGTACTCCTAGACCTAGGTTATGATTTTTGGACCCTTGTGTTTCATTTGTGATTTTCCTAAGAATCCTTTCTATTTTATCAAGACTTGATTTTCCTTCCATAGTTCCTCAACCATAGATTTTTCACTAAAATCTTGATATTTCCTTTTCTTAGGCATATGCTTAAAACCCTTAGAATTATTTCCTAGTTGGTTATCTACCTTCCTAACCTTAGGTTGAGTGATTTTAGCATGAAAAGCTACATGTTTTTCCTTAATGCTATCATGCTTCTTATTTTTGTGATAAATAGCATTAAAATGATAAAAATTAGAACTAGCATGCTTTTTACCATAATTTAAAGAGGTAGGCTCAATAAATGATACCTTGCATTTTACCTTTGAAGCTCCCCCTTGATCCATGCTTCCTCCTTTAGCTTTGACCACTTTCTTCCCCTTAGGACATTGACTCCGGTAATGTCCTTTTTGATGGCACAAGAAGCACACAATGTGCTCCTTGCTCTTCTTTGTAGTGAGGGTGGTCTCCTTAGGCTTCTCCTTGCCCGTTAGTGTCACTTGGCCCTTCTTCTTTACCAAGTTAGGGCACTTACTTTTGTAGTGCTCGTGTTCCCTACACTCAAAACATATGATATACTTTTTATTATTAATAATTAAAACATTTATACCTTTGCTTGTAGGGATGACACTTGCTCCTCCATTTGATGTTTCTTGATTTTTGGAGGATGCATTGTCTTCTTCTCCATTTGACCCAGATGTAGAAGCTTCTCCTTCTTCTTGATCCGATGGCAACAAAGGTCTCTCCCCCTCAATCCTAGAGGTGGAGGCTTCTTCACCTTCCTCTTGTACATGGAACAAAGAGTATGCTCCCTCTTTGCCCTTTTTATTGTATTCCTTTGAAGATGAAACTTCTTGACCCTCTTCTTCGGAAGTTGAGCATCTCTCAACTTCGGAGTCCTCTTGCTCTTGGTCTTGCTCCAATGAGTTGTCCTCTTTGGATTTGTCTTGATTTGGTATAGTGGAGGGGTCTTCATGAAGCTTGGCCAATTTTCTCCACAATTCCTTTGCGTCTTCAAATTCTCCAATTTTACATAGAATTGTGTTTGGCAATAAATTAACCAATAATTTGATTACCTTTTCATTCGCCTCGCACCTTTGGATTTGTTCTTGGCTCCACTTGCTCCTCTTGAGGATCTTGCCCTTTGAATTTCTTGGAGCTTCGGAGCCTTCCATGAGAGCAAATCATTGCTCTATCTCCATCATAAGAAAATTCTCGATCCTTGATTTTCAAGAATTGAAGCTTGTAGATATATATGGTGGAGGCACCCTTGTGTCGAATCCAAGTCCATCTTGGAATTCCATTTTGAAGTTGAGCCTTTTGATGAAGTCTTCGACTTGTAGAATTTTCTCCAACTTCTTCACCCTCTAGCTTTTTGCCCCTTCCGGCAATGATTCCGGTGAAAAGCGGCCTCGCTCTGATACCACTTGTTGGGACCGAAATGTAGCTAGAGGGGGGTGAATAGCTCGGCGCGATCTCGTGCTCGTCGTCACTTGCCTCTTGCAATGATGTGCAGCGGAAATACAAGAAAACAAACACACAATGCTAACTCTAGGGATTTACTTGGTATCCACCTCAAGAAGAGGTGACTAGTCCAAGGATCCACACACTCACGCACCCTCCACTATAAAAACACTCCTTCTCGGTAACTATCGAAGGCGGAGAAGCCTTACAACCTCATAGTACAACAATGAGAAAGAAAGAAGCAAAATATAAATGAATCTTACAAGATTACAATGAAAACCCTAGCTTCTTCTTCTTCTTGTTGTAACTCGTCTCTTGACTTGGATGAGCCTCCAAGAACCTTCAAGAACTGGCGATGAGGAAGAAAAGATCGCTGTGGAGCTGTGATGTGATCGCCTGTGGAGAAGAGAGGAAGAAGTGCCGAAGAAATCGCTCGCCAACGGCTTTATCCGCGCCAACGGTCGAATCCCAATCGATTGGATTGCTCCCAATCGATTGGGGAGGCTTTGGATTGATCGACCGATCGATGCAGAGTGCCTCTGTGCTTTCTGGAATTGCCCTGAATCGATTGCTCGATCGATTCAAGGCTTCTCGAGCGATTTCCAGCGCTCCAATCGATCGGTCGATCGATTAGAGGTTTCAATCGATCAACCGATCGATTCAGAAGCTTACTGTTTGCTCAGAAACTCTCCTAATCGATCGGTCGATCGATTGGGGAAGTTTCAATCGATTACCCAATCGATTCACAGCATTTCTGCATAAAATCGCGTCGCCCAATCGATTGACCAATCGATTGAACCCCCCAATTGATCGGCCAATCGATTGGGAAGCAGAAATCTGTGTAGAGCTTGAAATTAGCTTCGTTTCGCATCCGAGATCACCTCATTCCGATATCCGAGTCAAAAGTTATGGCCTTCGGAAGCTCACTACGTCCGAGCTTCCTAGTTCCATGCCAACTCCCTATTGGACTTACGATCACTAAGAGTTCGGTCAACTTTTGACTCATCTAGATTTTCTGCTTGTGCCAAGTGTTCAGTCAACCTTGACCCACTTGGACTTATCATCTCGTGCCAAGTGTCCTGCCCTCCATGACTCACTTGGACTTCCTTCTACCAAATGTCCGGTCACCCTTGACTCATCTGGATTTCCTCGTGCCTGGATTCACTCACTAGGTCTTTCCATTGCCCGACTTCACTCACCGGGACTTTCCCTTACCTGGCTTCACTCACTAGGACTTTCACTTGCATGGCTTCACTCACCAGGACTTCTACCTGCCTGGCTTCACTCACTAGGACTTTCCCAACTGCCTGGCTTCACTCACCGGGACTTTCACCTAGCTTCACTCACTAGGATTTTCATCTGTCTGGCTTCACTCATCAGGACTTCTCAACTACCCGGCTTCACTCACTGGGACTTTCACCTAGCTTCACTCACTAGGATTTTCATCTGCCTGGCTTCACTCACCAGGACTTCTCACACGGATGATTGCACCTGCAATCTCCACGACCTGTCAGTCTCCATGTATTGTCTCAATGTATTGTCAAACATCGAAACCCAAACATCAAGACCCAAACTTGAGCCAACTCAAGTTTAATCAACCAGGTCAACCTTGACCTAGGGAATATTGCACCAACATCTATTTCCTGAGAATCTATACAGTGAGACTCGTGAAGTTCAAAAGTTAGAAATAAGCTTTCAAGAGTACATACCTTAAGGTCCTTAGAGATGTAGTAAGCGTCTACTAAGGCTGGCCATTCTTAAGTTCTCGGAAAGGAGTTAAGTGCATACCTTAAGGAGTCACAATTTGTTACCTTTTCTCTGAGGTCGTTGAGTTGGGTGATCAGGTCTTTGATTCTTGCATGGAGTTGGACTACCTTCTCTCCCTTGTTCATCCGGAAGTTCGTCAGTTGGCTTTGGAGGATGTCATGCTTAGCCAGTTTGGATTATGAGGTACCTTTGTGAAGCTCCAAGAATTTCTTCCAGAGATCTTTAGCGGAGTCGTAACTTTCGATCTGGTTGACCTCCTGGGGTGGAAAAACGTTGAGTAGATGGAACTCTGCTTTTCCATTAGCCACGAAGTCGGCTTGCTCCTTCTTCATCCATGTGTATTCTTCTTTCTCAACTCTGTGCTAATCCGTAAGTGCTACAAAATCATATTTTATACTTAAAAGAATTTCGAAGTCAGTTTTGAAGAATACTTCCATGCGCTTCTTCTAAGTTACGAAGTCTCCCTCAAATTTCGACGGGTAGATGTTGGATCTGGCTATTTCTTTTGCTTCGGATGGCGGTTAATCTTTCTGAAGTGGACCTTACTCTGATACTAATTGTTAGGATTGGTGCGGCCGGCAAGAGAGGGTGAATTGTCTGCACAATAATAACAAACAAACCTTTCTCGATCTTTTGAAATAAAAATATACTTGTATAAACAGAATTAATAAATCAAAAAAGAAAGAGGCTACCGATTTTTTACTTGGTTACAACCGAGAAGGTTGTAATCCAAGACTCTGAAGCACTACTCAAATTCTCCTTTCATCATAGGCAGAAAAGTCTTTTACAAGCGTTGGAAGCACACAAAGTTGTAGAATACTTAAAGAAACTAGTATACAAGTTGTACTTAACCATTTGGACCAGGGATATATTTATAGCCTTGGTCGGGGGTCTGAAAGGATTCCAAGTGCCTAGGAGGGGATAAATTTTTATTCCCATCGTAACGGAACACGCCATGTTGCATTCCGAATAATTTTCTGCTCCGGACACCCAAAAGGGTTCCGGACGCCCGGACCGAAAAAATCAGCTTTTGTTGATTTTTTTCGATCCCGATCTTCTGCACCATTTCCGCTCGCCTTGGTTCGGGTCTTCACTCACTTGGGTCCGGGTCTTCCGCTCCGGCTCCGTTCGCTTGGGTGATTTTGGCCATCCAGAATAAGGCTCACCCGAACCCAACTTCCGGCTTTCGAGCAATCTTCTGCTCCGACTTCTCATCCGTCGGAAATGTTCCGCGTCTCCTCCTTGTCCACCCACGTACTCTTCTGCAGCACCTCATTCCTCGGACGCATCGAGGCCGTCGGCTCTCTTTCGTGTCGTCATTCTCGCTAGCTGAGTCTTTCACTCGACTTCGTGTACTTCTAAGTTCTTACACACTTAGAAACAGGGGTTAAATACCAACAACGCCTAATTTGACTTAGTTGATCATATCAAAACTACCTTAGGATACTAACAATTAATAGATATTTAATCAAGGAAAAATTAGAAGAAGGTAGCCTCAATGTTGAATAGATCCCTACTTCTCATTAGTTGGCTGACTTACTCACAAAAGGACTATCAGAATGAATCCGTAAATTTCTTATCAGCAAGCTTGGCCTATCAACATTTGCAATCAAACTTGGGGAGAGTATAAATTTAATTAACGAATTAATTAATATCAATTAAAATTAATTTGATATTTATCTATTTAATTTTGTATCAATTTATTTGATTTGATAAGATTTTAATTAATTGATCGAATATTTTAGTTCTGTATATTTTATAAAATAATATTTTTTTCATAATTTATTAAGATTGATAGATGCATTATACCTATAAAAATATATTATACTCATTATTAAAATAATAATAATTATTTATCTTCACCATTCTACCGACGCTAACTTAATGCTCGTAGTTATCAAGAAGATGGCAACAAAAAAAATGGTTGGAGTAGTTGAGGCCTCCTGTCAATTTGAGACCATTATGAAGTAAATTAATCTGAATAAACATTGTTCTTGTCTTGGTGGATGGTTAGAATGAAAATGATATTTCAATTTGTTTCAACTCAATGATGCATGAAATGTCCAACTCAAAAGCCTTGATGTCCATGAGACTTCTTGCAGTTTCTTGAAACGGACGCTAATGCATATATTATTAATATATGTATGATTGTTTATTTTTTAATTAACACCCTATATCCCTACCTCGATTAATTTCGAGATGATTAATTTAATTCTATAAAAATTTCATATCGATCACTAAAATAAATTAAAAAATATTTATAACAGATGATTCATCCGTCCAACATTTTCAAATCAACTAACTATTAGATATTTATATGTACACACAGGTTATTCTGTTGAGGATCATTTGCCGCGTGTCGGTGCGCGAGATTATTCCAGACGCCTGGAATGAATTCAGATGTTCATGCATAACATGATCCAGACGTTTGGAATGAATCCATATGCTTTGATTCAGTCAGTAAGTTTTTTGTTTTGTTTTGTTTTATTTTAATTATATGTATTTAGGATTAAGATTTTAAAATTTGAAAGTTAATTATAATGAGTTGGAGTCAATAAAATTTTTTTCTCTAGAGTTCAGACTACCTTCTTATATTATAGTGTTTAAGATTAAAATTTTAAATATTCACAGGATATATTATGTATTTAAAATTTAAAATTTTAAGATTTAAAAATTAAATTAAAATAAATTTAAGTTAATAATTTTTTTTCTTAAGGCTTTCTATTAGTTAGAGTGTCCAGGATCTTTAAGAAAATATTAATTAAAAACAATCAAGCACCTGATGTAAATTCATACGCCTAAATTACTGTGGTATGATAGTACCCTCCCACCTATATCTTATCTCATTTCATTTTCTCAAGCATCCGAGATACCGAATATCTGAGCCACCCAAACGTCTTGTTTTTGCACGCAACTCTTCCTTCACGAAACACACATTCGAATGAGATTAACAACAGAGCACAAGAAATTGTTTGAAACTTTGAAGACGGGTCGTCCCCAAAGAATAATTGCATTGATCAAAACCGTTTCCTAGTATTCTTTGATTTTCTATTTTTTTTATTGTTTCCTTTTGCAACTAGCTATATATTACTTTTATTAAGGTTTTCTATTTATTTTCCTTTTTGTTTGTCCTTTTATTTATTTTTTCTCTCTTCTAATTAATGTAATCTTTGGTTAATGGAATTCCAAAAGTAATATTTTGAATAGAAATTGTGCGCGGGCGCTGTTTTATTTTTTATTTTTTAAAAAAATAACGACCTTTTGATGATATAAATAAAAGGGGTAATTTTTTTTAAATGCCTTTATTAGAAATAAATAAGAAAGACATTGGAAAACATAGTGGACTCAACAATAATAATCAAGTCTTTTCCTACTAGGTAGGGTATAAATCCTTTTACACCATTGAAATATATCTCCTATTATATCATCATATATATTTAAATAAATTTTATCTTGTTTATTATTGTTAATCAAGTCTTTTTTTTGTCTTCCTCTTCCTCGTTTGATATGCATGTTTATCATGGTTTCATATCGTCTAACTGGAGCATTTATTGGTCGTCTAAGTACATATCTGTACCATCTTAAACGTGTCTCTCGAAGTTTTTTCCTCAATATATGTAATTCTGACTTTCTCTCTAATGCTCTCATTTCTTATTTTGTTCATCCTCGTATGTCCACACATCCACCTTAACATCCTCATATCTGCAACTCTCATCTTCTGCTCATATGTTTGAGTCATAATCCAATATTCAGCTCCATATAACATAGCAAGTCTAACTACGATTTTATAGAACTTACTTTTAAATTTAAAAGGTATTTTACGATCACATAAAACACTCGACGCTCCCCTCCATTTCATTCATCCTGTTTGTATTCTATGTAAGACATCTCTCTCAATTTCTTCATTGTTTTATAAAAATGATCTTAAATATTTAAATCTCTCGATTTTTGACAACTCATCATCTCCTATCTTAACATGGTTCACTCATCTTTGTAAATTAAATAAAACAGTTTGTCAATAATCTAGAAAGATACATTATTAATGTTGTAGAAAATAATGTATATACAATTATACATTGCCATTTAATTTTAAAGAGTATAAAATGAGAATATTCATATTGAAAAATAATGGCAATTAACACAAAATTTATATGAATTTTTATTATTTAAAATAGTCAAAGCTGAAATTTACTGTGCAGTGGTCCATCAGTAAATCACCTGTAATAAAATGCAAAAATAAAAAATAATATTTTTTTTAATAAAATCATTAAGGGGCACTTAATCCATTCAATTTAAAAGTAAAAATATATAAATAATTTTGGCTCCATATTAGATTTAAGCTTGAATTCAATTTGAGTTGTGCAAAACTTGATCCGAACAAAATCGAACTATGGCGCCCAAATTGAGTTATTCAAACCTTAATAGGAGTATATCAAATTTAAAAAAATATATTTATTATGTAATACAATAAAAACTATAAACAATTATATATTAAATAAAATCTCATTATTCATGAATAATCAAATAAAATATTATATTCAAATTTGACTCAAACAAATTACCAAATATGTTGAAATTGGACTTTGAATTCACTAATTTCGAATCAAATATCTTTAAAATTAATGCACCTTTTGTGTTCTTGCAAATGTCGCTTTATCTCTATGAATTGATGAACTTTTCTCTTTTCTTAGTTTTAAATTTGTAGTTCTTGTTTATTCAAAAATACTTTTCTACATTATATTTTTGACATTTTAAAATCATATAACAGTTTGAACAAAATTGTTATATGATCCTGGACTAGTCTAAATTGAAAAAGCAAGGCATATAACAACTCCATTAGATCCAAAAATACATATAATATAACTGTTTGTTTGTGAAATTTAGAACACTAAAAATCATATAATATTTTTGAACAAAATTGTTATATGAAGTTAATTATTCAAAATTGAAAAAGAAATACACGACTCCAAAAGGATTCTTAGAACACATAGGATTTTATGTGGACAACCTCGGGTTGTTATTCCATGTTCTATGACTCTTTAGACGAGTTACTCATCAAATCCAATAATAAAAAGGTCCCTCCTTTTCAATGGTAGAGAAATCTCATACAAAATTATTTCTCTTTTATATATAAGAGTATAGTACAAGAAGAAATAGGAAAAAAATAAAGTAACCTGAATGTAATACAAAACAATATCAGCAAATTAAAGAGCCCTAACAAAACTAGTAGATGTGATAAATAGTTGCAGGAGCTATTTGAAATGCTTTTTCTATATTTATAAAGTGATATTAACCATAAGTCGATTAATTAATCCACTTTTCTCATAACCCTATTTGCAACAATCGTTGCTCATCCAGTTAACTCAAATCTATTTGACTACATCATCGATCAACCATAACTAACCAATTGATCGAATTAATATGCATATCAATCAACTAAATATGTTCTAAAGTAAGAAGATTATTTTGCAATAAGTCCATATGCCTTATCATATTTTAATTGATTGTATTTGTGTGCAACTAATCTAGCATTGTTCCTAAGAGACAATGTTTGCATTTTCATCTAGCTTATTTTTTTTTAAAAAAAAAATCCATTGAGTACCAATAACTTGATTTTTTATTTGGGATAATTTCTGAATATTATTTCATTCAAATGAGTTAACTCATCTTACACGGTAAGGATCCACTCTATATCTAACTATTGATGTAATCGTTCTTTGATCAAGCTTAACAAAGTTGACTAAGCTCAGATTGACTCGAGTTTGAGTTTCGATGTTTGACAATATATGAGAAAGAAGTCAATAAGGTCAAGAGAGGACCAAATATTTGATTGGTAAATTCTAACTGGAGTTTAGGTAGCGGAAAATCCTAGCGGAGCTAGGTGGTGAAAAACCTAGTTGGAAACTAGGCAAAGGAAGTCTTAACTTGAGGTTAAACAATGGAAGTTCTAACTGAAGGCTAGAAAAGGGAAAATCCTAACTAGAGGTTAGGCAGGTGAGAAATCTACAGAGTGACTAGTCCTAACTGGAAATTAGGCAAGAGAAAGTCAAACGGAAGGCCGACATGGGAAAAGTCCAAGTGAGCCAAAGTATTACTTGAACACGTGGTGATCGAAAGTCCAACAGGAAGGTTGATAAGGGTAAAGTCCAAGTGGATCAAAGATTAACTGGATACTTGGTAATTAGAAGTCTAACGGAAAGTTATAAAAAAAAGTCCAAATGGGTTAAGAAGGACCGAACACTTGGTAAACAAGCCCTGACAGGTCAAAGTTGACCGGATGTTAGATAACGAAAAGTCTCATCGAGTCATGGATGACTTTAGGGTTGAGCAAAGAAACCCTAAACTTAGGTTCAGAGTTTAGGGTTAAGCAATGAAATAGCTCACTCGATTAGGCTAATCAAATGAGAGTTTTTTTTGTGAGAATATAGTGAGAGTCATAATTGATTAGTCAATCGATTGGACTCAATTAGAGTATTTTTACAAGAGCACAATGAGGGTCAAAATTGATTGGGCTTAGGCAGATTCATTGGAGTGTTTTAGCAAAGAATAGAAAGTTTCTTAATCGATTGAATCAATTGATTAAAAGCTATCAATCAATTGGATAAATGAAAAAAAAATAATTCTGTAGGTTTTAAAGAGACGATTTGACATTGGCAATCGATTGAGATACATTTTTCAACTCGAGAGAACCCCTAGAAAATGGGGTTTCACGATGTTTTATAGTAGTCAGTTCTTGGGAGGTTGAGGAAGAAGTGTTGCTGCATTTCCAATTGATAAGTGACATTTCCAAGCAATAAGACAACAAGGTAAGCAAGATTTTATTATTGTAAAGTCATTTTCGATTTCATTTGTCTTTTGCTTTTATTTCTCTTGTTGTATTATTGTGTTCGAGTTTGTATGAGATTTTTTCGCCTCCGGATTATTTCCAAGAAGGAGGTTTTCATAGTACATACTATGTGCGAGGAGTGGACCCTTGGATTAGTCACTTCAAGGATATGGATACCAAGGAAATTCAAATGTTAGCATTGTGGAGTTATTCGTTTTAAGTTTCCACTACAAATCAAGTTCAAATAATCGGACGAAGCTATTCACTCCTCTCTATCGAAATTATGCCTTTAGGGAGGACTTCCCCTTCAAAATATGCTCTATCTTCAATCATTACACCAATAATGATTTAGAGTTTCTAAACTTTTAAAAAATTTCCAACTCTAAGTCATGAGGTTAAAGATTCAACCTTTAATCTAAACCTCCTCCTCAATTCCTCATTGTTTCCTTTTAACTTTCCTTTCTCATTTTCTCTAAGAACATCATCTTTAAATGCTTATTCAAGTATATCAAAGGATTATGGATAGTTAAGTTGTTTAAGAGTGAACTTAAATGACTGAAATAATCTATTTCAGCCAAAAATAGTCATAAGTTGATTGATGACTAACATTTGGTCAAATTTTTAGACCAAATTTTATAAATATATAAGTAATTCTATGATTTTTAAAAAATCATAAAATTTCATATAAATATTACTTATGTCAAACACTATCAAGGAAACATAGTAATACATGAAAATATATTTTATTTTCAAAGAATGGTATAAAGTTATAAATTTTAATATTTCATACTAAATTTGTATCAACCTAATCAATGTTGATTCTTATCAATAAATAGACTTCACCAATATTATTCAAAATACTTTTGAAATGGTTTTCAAACACAATTTTCAACTATGATCTATAGGCTAAATGCACATGACTTGCACTTTAATTTTCTTCATATTTGGTCATGCAAAATCTACTTGGATATGAATAAACTAAAGCTCATTTTAATACATCAAATTGTATCTTGAACTTAGTTTATCATCTTAGCATCTTACTTTGTCTAGTATGTCTCAGTACACACAAGTCATTTTATGATCTTTGTGAGATGTAAAATTGATTTTTTCTAAACTTAGGGATCATACATTTCTATCTAAGCATTCTACATTTGATCATCCTATCTAGGATGTTAACTAATATCATTGTATTTAGTTATAAGAAATTAAGATTTATGTATGTGCATGAGTATGATATACATCAAATGCATACTTTCAAAAGACCAAAACTATCATAACCTAATGATGCATGTATGATATAATATGTATCAAATATTGGCAAGATGTGATATTTATATATGGGATATGACATGATGTCATGTCATATGATATGACACACAATGCATGATAATTATGACATAAAAAAATATCTAGATTTTCTATCTAAGTATTATTAACTAATCACTACGCCAAAATACATGATTTGACAACCTATCTTCCTTGAATATATACAAATTCTCAATTTGGTACATTTTTGAATTTTATCCTATCATGCCAATTTTGATCAATTTAAAAACTCAATTCTTAATGGTACACTATAGAAATCTTTCAAGATAAGATTTGATTTTTCATTCTCAAGATATTACAATTCCTTGAAAATATCTTAAAATGTCAACTTTATTATGGTTGGTTAACTACCCTTCCTATTTGGGTTGCCACACCCAATACCCATTTAGTGTGAAAAGATTACACTTTTAGGAACCTAATACATATTGAAGCTCTTTGGGTGTCCTAGGTATTCATTAGGGATAACTTCTCTAGATATATTCCAATGACTTTTCTAAACTTCTAAGAAACCTTAGTCATTGGATCTTGACTTCACTTCTAGACCTAAGATTAGTTCCATAGTTATATGGAACTCTATGATATGGAGTCATACTTTTCTTAGACTTAAATCTGTATCATAACCCTTTTTTGCCCTTAGATGACTCTTGCCCACCTAACCCTAGATTTTACTTCGTGGGACCTTTAACCTCATTCATTATTTTCTTAAGGGTATTTTCTAATTGATCAAGTTTGACCTCAAAATTTGTTTTTCAACCTTTAAGGCATTTATTCTTGATTTTTCATGATTGTCTTGGATTTTCCTTTTTCTAAGCATATGTTTAAATTGCTTAAAGTCCTTGCCTAGATTATTGTCAACCTTTCTATCTTTAGGTGAAGTTATTCTAGTATGATATGACCTAAATTTGTTCTTAGAATTATCATACTTTCTATTATTATAATAAATTTGTTCTTAAATTATGAAACTTAGTTCTAGCATGTTTGTTTGCATGATATAAGGAAATTGCATTATGAATTAATACCTTTGAAGCTTTCCCTAAATTTGAGCTTCCTCCTTATCTTTTCCTTGAAGCCTCCCCTTTGGACATTGGTTTTGATAATGTTTATTTTGGTTGAATGTGAAACACACAATATGTTCTTTGCTCGTTCGTATCAAGATTTCATCTTCCTTTGACTTCTCCCTCGCCTTGGGTGCCAACTTAGTCTTTTTCTTCGTCAATTTAGGTCATTTACTCTTGTAGTGTCCTTTTTTCTACACTCAAAGAAAATGATATGATTTTTAATTTTAATAATCAAAATTGTTACACCTTCATGAGTTGAGTTATCTTTGTTCGTAGAGGTGGCACAATCATCCTCATTGGCTTCGAATGTCGAGGGTTCTGCTTATTCCAATGTCAGTGGCTTATGCTCCATCTCAATCTTTGAGGTGGATGCTTCTTCATCTTCCATCTAAGATGTTGAGCATCTCCTAACATCCGAGTCATTTTTCTCTAGTGTCGATGAGTCTCTATCCTTAGGCTCGTCTTCACTTTGCCTTAATGTTAAATCTTCGTAAAGTTTTGCAAGCTTGTTATATAGATCATTTGCATCCTAATATTGACTTATCTTGTTCAAGGTATCGTTAGATAAAATATTTACTGATAATTTGGTTAACTTTTCATTTGCCTCAAATTTTTGAACTTATTTCTTAGTCCATTTGCTCCTCCGAAGAAGTTTTTTCTTTTGTATCTCTCAGAGCTTCAAATTTTTCCATTAGAGCAAATCATTGCTCTATGTCTATGATAAGGAAGTTTTCCATCCTTGACTTTCATTACTCAAATCCTCCCAATCCGAATGGTGGAGGTACTCGAATGTCATATGAATCCGTCTTGAGGATCCATTGTGAGGTTAAGCTCTTTTGATGATCGATCCTTTGACTTATTGATATTGGAGGGCTCAAAATTTTAGCTTCTTTTTCTTCCTCTAGCTTATACTTCTTTTGATTGTTAGTTCTATGAAAAGTGGTTTTGCTCTGATACCACTTGTTACTTTTTATATATTATCAAGTATCTGGTGAACCTTAACTTACTTGACTTTATGCTCAACCAACTTAACATATTGATCGACTGTCACATCTCCGGTAAACTTTGATCTACTTAACGTCTCTCTCAACCAAATAACATATTAAACAAATGGAAAAATTCCAACTCAAGTTAACTTAAACTTGGTCAAACCTTGACTAGGAGTCGATTGCACTAATGTAGTTCAATTTGGAAAACATAAGCTACATTATGTATGTTAAAAAAATAATAAATTGTCCTAAAATTCCTAATAGCAAACTCAACTTCCTCCTTAGTTCTCGTGTAAAAAAAAAATTTCTCTCACTCTCTGCATGTAAATTTTTCTTTGCTTCAACTCTCTAATGCACATTGATCTACCTAATTGTCCTTAATTTTTTAGGTAAAAAAAGTCCAAAATAAGGTATAATTCCTCTTAAATACAACACATTTAAATAATAATCTAGTATATTTTCTATCAAATTGAACACGACTTTTTTCCGTCTGACCAATCGATTGATATACTCTACTTTAGTTAAATGATGCCAAATTTAGGAGGAATTATACCTCATTTTGGATTTTTTATACCTATACAAAATATTGAGGGATTCTATTCTATAAAAATAATGGTATAAATTTTCCTAAATTCAATCTCATTTAATTAGAATCAAGTATATCAATTGATTGACCAGGCGGAAAAAAAGTCATGCTCAATTTGATAGAAAATATACTAGTTTCTAATTTAAATGTGCTAAATTTAGGAGGAATTATACCTCATTTTAGACTTTTTGTACTTAAAAATTAGGGCAATTAGGTAAATTAGTGTGTATTAGAGAGTTGAAGTAGAGAAAAGTTTATATGCAGGGAGCGAGAATAATTTTTTTATGATACGGGGCTAAGGAAGAAGTTGAGTTTGCATATGGAGAGTTTAGGATAATTTACCCCAAAAAATATGATATTGTTATGGATTTTCCTGAGACATGAACGCCTCTCGTTACTTGTTAGTTTGGATTTTCCTTAAGCCCATGAGAGTTTCTATATAGCTTCTTATCTTCTGGATGTAGGAGGATCTGGATTTCGAGAGATTATAACTTTTAATTTGGGTTGAACTATGAGATCTTTAATATATCAAATTAAAGTTTATTTATAAATCTATAATTAATCACAGGTGTAACTCGTAACGGTGTAGTCTAATACCCAAATAATATCATTTAAAGTATTTTCAGAGGATAATGATAAATTTTTGTCATTGCTTTATGATAGAATTTTGAGACTACTAAAACCTTTATTTAGTTAATGTTAAGAACATGATATTTTATTTTTAATCAATTTTATTCAGTTAAATCTAGAGATAACATCTTTGCATTGAACGATTTATTGTGTTATCTTTGAATTATATATATATATATATATATATATATATATATATATATATATATATATATATATATATATATATATAACCTCTAGAATAATCATTATTTCATCCGAATTCACTTTTCATGTGTATTCAAAATTTTCAACTTTTTATAAAAACCTAGATACACTCCAATAGTTTTCTCAAATATAATACTAGATGACTCAACTACGGCAAGTGTTCACTTATTGTACACATGATAAATTCGACTCTGAGAGGAGTATACGACTAAAATACCTCCATCAACTTTTGTCACAAACATTCTTACATTCTCATACCAAATTAGCTTAATGCGAAGTCCATATAGTTATCGAAAGAAGAAAAATTTGACACATTTAATGGTTGAGCTTAAATTGTCATATAACGAGAATTTGAATCTTACGTTGAGCATTCCCAAATGTCTGTGAATTCAAATTAATGATGGTGTTAGGCTATCCACGAGATTCATTTATATTTTTTTTAAAAGTAAATCTTGTTAGTTAGAATTTGATCAATTAGAAATTTTTATCAATCAATCATAATACATGTATATATATACATGTAATTAATATGTACATATGATATTATTAAAATACCCCTATGAATAGATTCTAACTATTTAGTATTACTTTTTTTTTTAATGTATCATGACGGTGGATATAAAATTTTATAGGATACAATTCATCACCTCCCAAATTAATCGTAAAAATCTGCATTAAAAAAAAAATTGTCATTAAATCACACAAATTGACTAATTGCATGGCCTTTGTTTGTCACGCGTACCATCCAACGGTGTCGATCCATTCAAACCTCAAAAGACTACAATTACAATGTTACCTTCGCTTCTCCGCGGGTCCCGTCACCGCCAGTGAGAATATTGTCGGTCGCTCTGGAGAAAAGAGCGGCCTTTTTCATTTTACCGAGTTCACAGTGAAAGAGCGCCATCGTTTCCTCGATTTGAGGCCTGACTCCAATTCTGGTCCCTGGATTCATCTCGTTCTCCGTGCCAGCAGAGCTTGGTCACCCACCTTGGGTGAATAATCGGAAGTCGTATTCTTTGAAATTGATGATTGTTACTTTGTAGGCTGCGCTAAGTTGCTAGCCGCGGTAGGGAGAGAGTGGTTGCATCTCTGGCCCTCTCGGAAAGGAGAGAATGGCGAAGGGGAGAGGGAGGGAGGTGGTGACGATTTGGGCTCTTTTGGTCGGCATTTTGGTAGGGAATCAGGCAGGTGTGTGTGGCACCACGAACCAGAATGACGGTAAGCGGCTTTGAGATTCTCAGTTCTTTTGCTTGAAAAAAAAAGCGTTTTTTTGCTAAAAAAACATTTTTTTGGGAGGATTTTGGTTGCGCTGGAGAGGTAAGTAGGAGATGGTTACAGCGTTGGTGTCTCAATCTTGCATCTGTCGGATTCTTTCTTCCTTTTTCTGATGTGGGCGCTTGTTCAGAGGGAGATAGTCCGTGTTCTTGATGGTTATTGTAGATTTCGGTGGTTAATGGTTAGGTTACTGAAGTGGGTTTTGGTTGGATTTTTTTTGTTGCCATCACAACTGATATCGTGTAAGTGGAATGAATCAAGCTTTTAGTATTGGGATAGATTTGCGGGGATATCTTTCTTGCGTAATGAGACATTGTGTTGGATTTTCAGACATGGATTTGTCGCTTCATTTCTTCTCTTTGCTTTGTCATACCTAACACAATTCTACATTTTCATCAATATTTGTGAATTATAATCTCTCTTTCGCTCGACATCTTGAACAATTTAAATAGAACAACCTATTATCTCCATTTAGCTGAGTGGGATTGGCTGACATTTACGCTTATTATTTTCTTGAAACTATTTTCGAGGATGTAATGAACTAATTAAGGATATGTACGAGGATGTAATGATTAGAGTAAAGACTTGAGGTGGAGTAACGGAAGCATTTTCAATAAAGATAGGGTTACATTAAATATTAACTCTAAGTCCTTATCTTTTTACACTAATTATGGACGAACTTACTGCACATATTTAAGACAGAGTACCGTGGTGCATGTTATTTGCAGACGATATTGTTTTGGTAGATGAAACACGTGAAGAAGTAAATGCTAAACTAAAATTTTGGTTGGAACACTAGAAGTGAAGGTTTTAGTCTTGGTAGAATAAAGATAGAATATATGAATTTAAGTTTAGCAATATTAGACGTAATGAAATAATTGTTAAGATAGAAGATGATGAGTTGCCTGGAACCGAGAGGTTTAAATATTTAGGATCATTTTTGTAAAACGATGGAAGGATTGAGAGAGATGTCTTACATAGAATACAAGTATGATGATTGAAATGGAGGAGAGTGTTGGGTGTTTTATGTCATTGTAAAGTACTTATAAAACTTAAAGGAAAATTCTACAAAATCGCAGTTAAACTTGCTATGTTGTTTAAGCTATGACTCGAGCATATGAGCAAAAGATGCGAGTTGTAGAAATGAGAATATTAAGGTGGATGTGTTATAGACAGAATAAGAAATGAGAGTATTAGAGAAAGAGTCAGAGTTGCATTTATTGAGGGAAAACTTCGAGAGACACGTTTAAGATGGTATGGACATGTACTTAGACGACTAATAAATGTTCTAGTTAGGCGATGTGAACTATGATAAGGATACATATCAAACAAGGAAGAGGAAGACCAAAAAAGACTTGGTTAGTAACAATAAAGTAAGATAAAATTTATTTAAGTATAGATGATGATATAGTAGGAGATAGAGCTCAATGACGTAAAAAGATCTATATAGCCGACCCCACCTAGTGGGATAAGTCTTGGTTGTTGTTGTAGTATTTTCTTGAAACTATTTTTTGTTGTGCAAAAAAATAGCATGGTATTGGAGCTGCCAATTAAACTTTGATACTGATTTCATTTTTTCCTGTTTTGATGTTTCTTGTACAGTTTCATCTCTCAATGTAATATATGTCAGCTTGAATTCATCATCTGTGTTAACAAACTGGGTTGCCAGTGGAGGGGATCCCTGTGGGCAATCATGGAGGGGTATTGAATGTACAGGATCAGCTGTTACGGCGATGTGAGATTCCCCACCTTGTTCTTTCTTTTCCTGGCGATATCACTACTTTGCCTGATACATCTTTTCTGATGGATTGCTACAGAAAATTGTCAAATTTGGGACTTTCTGGGACAATAGGCTATAATTTACAAACCATGACTTCACTAACAATATTGTGAGTTAGATAAATCCTTCATAATATTTTTAATTCAGAAACTAATTGTCAATCTTGGTGCAGTGATGTTAGCGATAATAATATTGGAAGTGGTAACCAAATACCTTATAACCTTCCTCCAAACCTCCTGACTCTGTAAGTTTATTGATGTTGACAACATCAACATTTTTCTTGGTTTTTATGTGATTGTTTGTATGAGGATAAAATGGGCAGGAATCTTGGCGGTAACCAATTCTCAGGCAGTGTGCCTTATTCAATCTCCAAGATGGTGGCACTTAAAAATCTGTAAGTGGCGATGCCATTGTCTGCATTTTAACTTCTTAACACTTTCAAACTAAGCAATTTCTTACTGTTGTAGAAATCTTGCACATAACCAACTGCAGGGGAATCTGACTGATATGTTTGGTGGCCTTGGTAATCTCACAACAATGTTAGTATTCGTTATTGTTCCCGGACCATATATCTTGTTTTATTGCCACTTGTTTCTCAATACTTGCCTCATCTACTAGACAATAATGTCTGCTAGAATGCTTTCTGGAACATCTACTTTGACATATTTAAGCTAGCATTTGCCATACATAACATACATTCCATCTTACTTATATTGATAGAATAGAATGGGGTAAAATTCTTTTTCCAAAAAATTGAAAATGTTAAAATGATGGGTTTCCAATTTGCATTGAGGTATAGGGTTCGATATTATGTAAGTGAATGTTAAAAAAATCATAAGACTTAGCAAATACTTGAGTTGTTCTGCAGGGACTTGTCCGTCAATCAACTTACAGGTGATCTTCCAGAGAGCTTTAGCAATCTATCAAGTTTGGCAACACTGTATGCTACTTATATCTGTGCAGCATTGACTGTGAATTTCAACACAGTGTCTTGAGTAGTATGATTGTTGTAAATTAATTATTTATCCAGGAATTTGGAGAACAACCAATTTACTGGCAGCATAGATGTTCTTGCTAATCTTCCCCTTCAGAATTTGTAAGTTCATATCTGTATAGGTAAGAAGTAATTTGTGTATCATACATTTAGTATGCATTTCTTGCTTTTAGGAATGTGGCAAATAATCGTTTCACTGGATGGATTCCTGATCAGCTAAAGAGAATAAATAGTCTTCAGTGAGTACAAAATGAATTCTGCTACATTCTTGCATAACGCTCATTTCTATTTACCGGTCATGTATATATCTAATTCTACAGAACTGATGGCAATTCATGGAGTTCAACGCCAGCATCTCCACCACCACCTTATCACCCTCCTCCACCAAGCCGACAAAGCAACCCTGACCAACATTCTGGTGGGAGTATCAATTCCTCAGGCAGTGGAGGTGGAAACAAATCCAGCATTAGTGCTGGAGCTATAGTAGGAATTGTTGCATCTGTGTTGGTCATAGCTGGAATACTAGCATTCTTCTTGGTTACGTGGAAGTCACACAAACCTTCAAGGGAACAATTTCCTAAAAATGATCAGTCATTTGCCACTCTTCTTTCTGATGATGCCAAAGGTAAATTCGCTGCACTCAAGATAATTACTTTTGGTGGTTATTTTCCATAAGGTTGTGGTCCACTAGCCTTCCTTTGCTCTTATTTTTTTATTGGTGGTTTTATATTTGTTGCTTCACTCCAACCAAGGCAGTCATTCTTTCCTAAATAAGGTTGAATGATAGTATGCCATTTTGATTGTAAGATCAAATAATAAGATTGTAAGAAATTCCAATTAAATAAATCCTACCATTTAATTCTTAGAATAACATCACCAAAATGCACACCTAAATTGAAGTATGAGTTCAAAAACTGGTAATTACTAATAAAACAAGCAACTACAAATGTAATCGAAGTTGTAAAGTTCAGCATTGATAACTGCTATTTAGGTGTATAACATTATTTATAACCCATTAAATGTAATCCCATTATATATCCCAATAGGTGTATAACAGCTATTTATAACCCTATGATTTGTATACTTACAAATTCAAGTAGACCTTACTTATTTACAATTAGGTCCATATAATACTTCCCTGAAGTAGATTCAAAGATATTATAAATCCTAGTTTGTTACAAATGTATTCAAGGTTGAAGTGGAAGTTTGGGTTCGTCAAGGTTGGCTTGAGGTTGAGCAAGTGGGTAGTCTGATTCAGGTTAATCCGATACTAGGCAAGGTTAAAGTCCTAGTAGGTTAAGATCGATATATATCAGGCAAATGAGGAAGTCCTAAAGACATGGGATCTCTTGACATATAGATTCAACTTTGGTGTGGCTGAATCAGTGCCATTCAACTGGTGAACTTGAAATCACAAAATTGTGGTTTTGTTAGATTACGGGTAAAGGAGTCAACTGATGTTGGTCAAGCAATCTACTGATGGTGCAATCAATTGATGGTTCAAGTCCAGTTGATTGATGGCCTAACAAGCAGAAGATTCAGTCAGCAAATAACACAGTCGTATTAAACTCAAGTTCAGTCAACTGCTTGAACTAGTTAGTGGATGAACAGGTCCGAAACGGACAATGTGTCATGGTTCAGTTGATAGATCAACAATAAGCTGTTGACTATGGCTGGCGAATAGAAGGGCTGTATAAGCTGATCTTGGGGAAATTTCGAGGCATCGTTCATGATTGGTTTCAGGAGAGTGCTACTGTATCTCAAGGCCTTTTGAGCAACCTACAACAATCCAAAGCAATTTCTTTCAGTAATTTCCGTTATTGTATTTTTGTCATTTGATTGTATTTACTTGTATATTTGCTTTTTCACTACTTGTCCTAAGAAAAGATTGTAAGAGGTTTTCCTGCTTTTGGAAGATATCTAAAGAAGGAGAAAATATAGTGGTGTTATCGGAAGTTATCCAATTACAAATCATAGGTCGTGGAGTAGGAATTAGAGAATTACGAATCATAGGTCGTGGAGTAGGAATTAGAGGTTCTGAATTACGCGAATTCTGTAGTTCGTGCATTTGTTCATTTGTGTTGGGTTGCCTTTCTATATTTTTGTTGCGCACTGACCTTTTGTAGAAAAGCAAACACGAACAAAAGTAAAAATTGCATGCGCCTATTCACCCCCTTAAGCACAATATTGATCCTATAGTAGGCAACAATAAGTATTGCATCCCCCAATTGACTTTTAGGGATATTCATAGTGACCATAAGAACTCTAGCAATTTCCAGAAGATATCTATTTTTCAGATCAGGTGCACCATTTCGGGTGAGTTTTAAGATAATTAGTTTGGTGTATAATCTCATGAGTGTCTCTTCTCTATATATTCGATACCGTTATCTATCAATCCGTGAATTTTTCACTTTGACACCAAACGGTATACTAATCATTATGTAGGATTGAAAATAGGGGAACAGTTCACTTTTTGCATGCATCAAATACACTCATGTTGTCCTATGGTAACAATCAATAAAAGTCATAAACCATTTATAACTAGATAAGGAGGTCATCGGACTAGGGCCCCACATGTTAGAGTAAATCATTATGAGGGGAACTTTTATTATTGACTGAAGGATATGAATTTCTAGTATGCTTAGCAAGTTCGCAAGCATCACAAACGGAGGTTTCCACATTACATTGCTTAAATTAGTGGGATAAAGTTTTTCAATATAAGAAAAGAAGGATATCCTAATCTCCATTGCTACTGAAGAATTTAGTGATGAGCAATTGAGCATAATTATATTCACCTAATAAAGTAGGACCTTTGAAAAGAGGTCCTTCAACTAGTTGATATACTTCAACTAGTCGATATAAGCCATCATGAACTCTACCACAACCAATCATTTTTTTCATTGCTCAGTTTTTGCATGACACAATGAGAAGGGACAAATTAAATTTTACAATTTAGATCCCTTGTAAGAGCATTAACAGGTAGAAGATTATGTGAAAACTGGGAAATATATAAGACAAGTAGCAACTTAGTGGAAGGAATGTAGGTTATAGAACCTTTCCTAACAATAGGCAATAAAGACCAGCCGGCTATATGGACTATTTCTCAGCGCCTGAACAAGAAAAATAGGTGAGCAAGTTTTTATGAGCACTAATCATCTGATCAGATGCTCCAGATCTAAAATCCACAAGTTCTCAGAATTACCATGGACAATTTTGGACAGAATGACTAATAAAAAAGAATGAAAATGGTATACCTTAATGTGCAAGATCAAGATGTGGAGTGTCTGTGGTAGGAGGGGATTCCATTCTTGTATAAGGAGCCTAAGAGCATGGTTTGAAACACCGAGCCATGCATGTTGGCACGGGTACCGTTCCATCTGTTGATCGGTACCATCTCATAGCTGTGAGGCCATCACGACCTCGCGGTGATCTCACAAAGGCTTCTGTGAGGTCGCGATGCAGCCAATTGATAGTCATTTTTTTTTTCTTTCCTCCCCCCTTATTTTCTTTCCTTTGCAACTTTGTTTCCGATTATTTTTTTCCCTTTGTAAATAGAGACCAAGTGGTAAATAGAGACCAACAGAGAAAAAAACATCTTCAAGAATGTAAGTAAGAGACAAATTTTTAAGGAAAAAAATAATATAAATTCAAACCTTATAAAATCTATCATTACAAATGATTTAAGTTATTTTATATATAAATTTTATTTAATTTTAAATTGATCAAAATAAATTCAAATTAGATCCTGCTTGAACTTCTATATTTTAAAAAGTACCAAAACCATATTGACATGATATAATATGATATTGAAATCGTATCACTCCGATCATAAACTGAAACTCCAGCACAACTTGAAATTTTAAACCCGAGAGTTTGCGGTTCTTCATTAGATAGTCCACCAGAAGGATTGGTTTCTCTTGGCAGCATGGTATCAAGAGTTTTAGACATCTGAGTTAGAGGCCGTGGATCACCAATTTTCACATTGATCACGTATTGGACGATCGTGAAGTTTCCAGCACATGTCCTTGGTATGTCTTGGTTTCCCATAGCAATTACACTATTTTGTTATTCTTCCCTTATAGATTCACTTCCAACCGCATTAGGTTTTATAGTTATGGTAGAGGAGCAAAGACGGATCTTACTTAGGGCTGTCCTGGGCTCTAGCCCAACCCAATTTTTTTTATTATTACCTATGTAAATTTTTTATTTAGTCCACTAAAACTCACTCCTTCCACACCCAAAGCCCAGCCCATCTCACGAAGTTCAAGTCCCTCCCAACTCTAATTCCTAGATCTGTCCCTATAGAGGAGTCAATAAGCATCCCTGATCCTTGAGTAAAGATAATTGATATGATAGTATATTCCATCTGCTCTCTTTCTGGTGCACATAGCTATATGCTTGTTGTAAGGAGGAAAAAGGATCTTGCTTAAGAACTATTATTCTTATATGATCAAAAATATCATTTAGTCTTACCAGAAAATCATAAACATGTTGCTTGAAAATCCCAAGTTCTTTCCACAAGCCACTAAGTTCAGAAAGATACTCTGCAATTGTCATCTCAACTTGTTTGGTTTCATGAACCCTTTTCCTTGGCTTATATATTTGAGCATCATTACGTGATTGGGGGGTAGCTGCATCCCAAATCTTTTGAGTTGTATCTAGGAGAAAAGGTAACCTCGTGCAAGAGCCAAGATGATGAGAGAGTTGATCAACCATTACATGATGCGAGAAGTCTCTGAGTCTCATTTGCTAAGCGTCCAAGATCAGGAATATTTGTTTTCTTTTCCCATTATTGATGTAGCTTCGCAATTCTGTAGCCTGAATGAATAGCAAGCATGATCAAAATCCATCTAATTTAATTGGATTGGAGAGAAGGATTGTCATAAGTAGCTGTAATTTTGTTATCACCATGTTCCGCCATGGTAGTAGAAGATCTCTACTTTCTGTCACGCCACCGCTCATCTTATCTAGACTTTGCCATCCCAATTTCACCTCTCCAGCTGCCGCGATTAAGATGCAAGAGACAAGGAGAGGAGGTTAGGGTTGACAGACATTCAATAGTTGTAATAGCAGAGATGACTAGGATTTGGGGTGACAGATAGGAGTTGGTGTGATCACAAACAACTTTGTGTGCAAGACATCCACAATATTAGAGTTCAAGTTCTTTATCTGGGTAGGGTTCTGGGAGCCAAGATGCGCTTAATACTTGAAACAACACGTGGACAGTGTTTTTGGTACTTCATTATGGTAAAACTACTACCCGTATCTTATTGATTTATTGATATTTGTTGTCCCAACTCTTCTCATTAACTCATATAGCACAGGCAGGGTGCTAACTTATATATTGATTGGATCTAGTCGGACAAACATTAATCTGACATTCCTATGCAAAGGTTTGTCCACCCTTCACTTAATTCCTTCTCGACAAATTGCATACTCGATATATTAGAATCATCATATTGCCAATTTAGTCACAAGTGTCAATAGCCATACCTTGAATCACAATATTTACCACTTTAACACGAATAAAATGTGCCACAAGCATGTTATGATGCCATTCATGTAGCCTCTATACACATTGAATGCACGTGCAGTTTAATATTTTAGTGTTGGTTAGGTAGCTGCATTATTCAGGTCAAATGGAATGAAGCATATGTGGTGCACTGGCTCTTCTATTGACAAATTTTAAGTAAAATTGGACACCTATTGCCTTCATGCCCTATTTGGTATTAATAGTTAATCAAGAAATTCATTGTGTTCACAAAAACCAAAAATTTCGTTGCTTGAAAAACATCAATTCATTTTTTTTAGATTTCAACAAAAAATGTTTCTGGTTCATTTCTGTGTTGCAATTGATGCTTAAATTGTATAACTGGCACTATGTTGTGACTTGTCATAGGTTAGTATCTCATAATGAAGGTATAACTAGTAGACTTGTTACCTTTGGAATCAGTAGATGTTGCCTCTCATCCCTTTAAATTTGTTCCTGCCATTGTCAGACGTCTGATCATAAAATGATCATATACTTTAAATTCCATTTCGCTGAAGTATATGCCTAATTGAATATTCTACACTTACATTCACTTTGCTATGTGCTTATCCAATGAACAATTTTTTGTAGAGGTGAAGAAAATCCAGACATCCTCTTCATCTGAGGCAAGGACATTGCCTCCAGCTCCATTAAGCCTTAAGCCTCCTCCGATTGATAGGCATAAATCATTTGACAAAGATGACTTTTCAGACAAGCCCAATGCGAAGAAGGTCACCAGTTTAGCAATCAAGACAGCTATTTATTCAGTTGCAGATTTGCAGATTGCCACAGACAGCTTCAGTATTTATAACCTTGTAGGTGAAGGCTCTTTTGGTCGTGTCTACAAGGCACAATTTGGTGATGGAAAGGTATCTCTTGCTTCAAACTAGATTTTCTCCATCTGTTTCATGCTTTATTCATTTCCATTTTTTTTTTCAAATATGCTCACATAATATGCAAATGTCAATTTTAGATGTCTGTTTTCTCTTAAAAAGAAAGTCAAACTTTAAGGGTGAATTATGGGAACATTTAGTCATTTAAAGTGAATATGTGATAGAAGCAGTTGGTATGGTAACCAATTGGAGAAGTAGAAAATTGGGATTTTATTATCTATCAATTCAATGACTGTCTCCATGTATATGGATCTCCAAAAGCTAACAACATATCATAGCTTCAAATATGAGAGCAATAAGGTTTAAAATTTTGAATCATACCAGAATTTCAGTCTTTGACTAAGATGGGAACAATATTGTTTTTTTATCTGATGGTGTCCTTCACTTGCTCGGGTTCCTCCTCCCCTTCCTTCGGGATTGTGGTTGAGGTAGGCCCTCAAGTGTGCTCGCTGCTTGCGTCCTATGAATCAAAGCATGTCAGTCGAGGACCGGCGTTGTCGACGTGACCCCTCCGACGGTCAAGTTAGCGACAGGTTGAGAGGGAAGGCTCACGTGCGTGCACGAGAGAGCGTAGCAACTTAAAGAAGAAGATGGAGAAGATTAGCCTTTAAGTGAAAGAAAAAAACCATACCTTCATTTACCTTTGCGGAACCTTATATTGCCACGGAGGGGGAAGGTTCGCATAAGCTGCCATGTAAGCCCTATGTAGGCTGCGTGGATGACCGCATGAGCAAAGCGTTACCTGCTGACCAACTGCATGAGCAGGACGTTGCATTAAGGGTGACAACCATTGGGTCGTACTCTTGATGCTGTGTGGTCATTAACCCGATGTCGCTTTCTAAGTAGGCAACCTCGTTGAGGTCAATCTCGCGTCAAGGATGGTCGAAGGTTGAGGTTAGGGAGAAACCGCTCAACTTATCTCGTCTAGGATTCATCGTCATTTGGGAACCTATGTTCGTGTGGGTAAGGGAGGTTGGCACCGGATGGGGTCGTGTTGTCATGGTAGGTGTCATCTGGCGTGCAAGGCCAGATAGGGCGATTACTCGATCGGATTTACCCTACATTAGTACCATATTATACTATTTTAATATGATTTTGATACTTATTTAATTGAATTATTAATAATACCATAATTAATTTTACTTAATATAAGTAATTTTTACTTCATTGTTTATTTTAATTAATTATTAAATTAATAATTAGTTATATTGTTAATATATGTTTTTTTCTTTATGATTTATTCAATTATCTCAGTTTTTATAATTAAAATGCTTATAATCTTTAATTTTAATTTTAGTTTAAATTATAGTTTTTTTTTCATTTTATAATATTTACATTTATAATTTATTCAATTTTTGCAGGTAAAATGCTAGAGCAAATGAGACCTTCTCTAGTGCTTTATAAACTTAGCATGTTTTACTTTTAAATTAAGCAAAATTAGTGTTTTCATATTTGAAAGCACGAGCCCAAGAAGCTTTGATTGCTAATAATGTAATTTTGTTTAAAATGAATTTATATTTTTATTAATTTATGTAATTATGTTTAAAATTTATTTATAAGCATTTAATAAAGAATTAAACATTACTTTTTTATATTTAGTTTAGTAAAAACCTAAATAAAATACTCTTAGATACTTAAAATTCTATCATTTAATTTTAATTTAGCTTTGTTTCTTCCACCTAACTATAATTATTAGGTGGACTAAAAATAATGAGATTCAAAATTTTAGGATGTAAAATATTATATTTAAATTTTTAAAAATCAAATATATGAAATTTGATTTAAACTCAACTATAATTTGAAACTTTTAGGTTAAGATTTTCAATAAAATCACATTTACATTTGAAAATAGATTTAAAAAATAATAATTTTATGTAATTAAGAATTATAGATTTTTTAATTTAATCAAATATTTTTTTTATTTGATCAAAGAGACTTGTCGAACTCTAATTATTTTTTTAATTTAATCTTTTGAAAACACAAAAGAGGACAAAAAAAAGTTAAACAATTAATAATTTCTTTGGATCTCTTCTTTATAAAAGTTGGATCATGAAAAAATATTTGCCAATGTTAGATTAAATTTTAAATTTTGAATATTTAAAATTTTAATGTATTTAGTAGGTTTGTGAAACACTGAATGCATGCAAGCTAATGATCATGTGATTGTTATTAGGTTGTAGATTCATTTGCTCATCACTTCTAATCTGAGATCATCAAGTAAAGACTTGATCCACAGCATCTCATAAGCTGTCATAAATCTATATTCTGATTCAAATAGTAGGGCGAGCTACAACATTAATTACTTCCTTTTCCATCTTGCCTCTAACATAAGTGCAAAATGTATCAATAATAGATCCAACATAGCCTTTGTCAGAAAATGTATTAGTTTTAGATGTTATACTTAACACTGGTTCCAAGGATTGCTTCTCTCTAGTAATGTTTTGCAACATCAATCACAAAGGAGATATCAGGCCTAGTAATTATAATAGATGAGGTTTGGAAAGAGTCTTCCAATAACAAGAAGGGCTTCAAATCATCACCATTTTCTGGTCACAAATATTGATGTAGGATAATCAGAATATCTACAGTTGGCATCTAATTACGTTGTTTGTTGCAGATGATCAATAATATAATCTCAGCTTTAAAACTATAAGCAACATCTACTCCTAGAAAATAATATTTATGTAGTGCCTATGCACTGCCTTGCCTGTTACTCCTCGTTAAAAGAATATAGTTAGTACCATAGTTTAAAATCTTGTGCCGTTTTGTCTGATGCGGGCCAAATATTTCGTTTTGGCACAGGCATAGGCATGGCTCCAGTGCCAGTGTCGGTGCGGCCCGAGGCCCCACAGACATGTTGCGTTGGCCTAGAGGTAGCTGGCAATGCGCCTGGAAGCGTTGCGTTGCCCCACGGTAGCTGGCAGCGCGAAATAGGTGGGGGTATTTTAATATGCTGTGCGCCTAGGGAGCGCCATGTGGTGGGGGTTGACCCCCTCATGCCACGTTAGCCTCCCCTCCCCCCAACACACACACACACACGCGTGGGCGCACAAGGGGTGCAACATATCAGACATCTCTCTCTCTCTCTCTCTCTCTCTCTATATATATATATATATATATATATAATATTTTAAATATTTAGATTAAATTTTTTATTTTTAAGTTAATATATTTTATATTTAAAAAATATCAAAACTATGTTGACACAACACGATACAGTACTGAAACTGTATTATTCCAGTCTGAGATTGAAACCTTAGCATAGTTTGAGATTTTAAACCATGGTTTGTATTTACTGTAAAATTTCAAAATCACTATTCTGATTACAGTCTTGCATAATCTTAATGACTTGTTTTGTACCAAAATTGATAAAAGTTTATTTAACCATTGTTAAGTTATTTGTTTGGGACCATCGATTGCTGAGTTCAATTTTTTCCTCCCCTTGGGCAATCTGAAGGTTACTCTGATAAACTTCTTTAAAAGGTTATCACAAAGAAAGATATTTTTGTCATTTATCTAAAATACTTTCCAACTTTGGTTAACAGTGAAATGGAAAAGAGAAGATATATAGAATTATATGAGCAATTGCATAAAGCATCGCAGTGATGCTGATGTTTGGGTATATACCTTTTTCAGCCAATCAAGCTTTGTACCAACTAAAGGAAGATACTTAACCTCAAGAATCTGACATCATAAATAGGTTGAAGATCATGAGACAAAAGTAATTATCTCCTATGTTTCCCTTGAGAGAATAACAAACATCTGATCTATGAATTGCTTAAAATGAAAAATTTACTAAGAACTTTGTGGTGTAATATGGGGGTCATCACAAAGGAAAATGACTCAGTACACTTGTCAAAGGAGGGGCTTAAATGTTTGAAATAAATGAAATTGATGATGAGATGCATAATTATATCATACTTGCCATGTTGAAGAGTTATACATAAATCTGTCAAACATAGCAAGTATTGATGCTAGAGAGTTCTTGGAAATTGACGATGAGATGCATTATGAAGGTAAGCTCACCTTTTCGAAGTGCTCTAGGTAAGTTTGTTATGCATGCCAAGTGTTGATGTTAGAAAGAGTTCGAAGACAAATTAACCTGAGTAGGTTGACAGACTAATAAAGGTATATCTTATGCCGAAGAGTAGTTAGGGTACTTGGATTAATTTAGTGAAGAGCTAGAGAGAGCTAGGGTGGGAGCTACATAGATTTGGATGAAGCTAAGAAATAAGACATAAAATGTTACATCAGTGGAAAGATTTAAAAGACATGCAAGCAATATGTTGGCAAGGCACTGCATAACAAATATGTTGCATGTAGACTCATATGTAGTTGTATATGTTATCTATAGTTCTTCGAACAATAATATTATTTATATTGACAAATTATTTATAAAATCAGATGCTGAAATGTACTGTGTATATTTACTATATTATATTTAATTAATTAACCTAACCAATCAATTCAGATTAACTTGAATCTATTCCTTATTAGTTAAATTAATCACTCCTAAGCCTATCATAAATCCGTATAAATATTTACAGGTGAAAATGCATATAACAAAAAAAGGTAACAATTTATCTTACTATCTAAATGACCCCTGTAAGAAGTATACATATTGACTGAATTTAGTTAAATCAATATATTTTGACATGACTTGAAATTTAGTTGGGGATTGGCTTAGCTTGCATATTTGATGTGTGCAAACCACAAGCGCATGGTGTCGTCAAGTGTTGGTACCAAAATACTTGTGAAGCAGATTATTTAGAAGGTCCAGAAAAGATGTGCTGTGCTAAATAACCAAAAGAGATTGAGAGAAAACGGTGAGAAAACTAGTTAGGAAGGAAATCCTAGGGTTTCAGTTTCATTATGATGTATGTTGACGAATGCAAGTCCTTTTAGCTCGATGTATATGATGAAGGGATTTGTCCAAAAATGAGCGGATGTGTCTATAGAGTAAAGAGAAGCACGAAAACACTGATGTGTCTATATTGATCGCAACTCATAAAGTGGATTAGGATAGACCTTTAAGTTCTATGACGAATCGTGAAAGCCTTGTGATAGTTAACCACTTTTGTGTCGCTTTCAAGGAAACTCTTGTCACTAGAGCTCCACGAATCTGAAGATGCTACCTTACTTCGTGATAAGAACCTTCAAGTTGGTTCTAGAGGTCAGAGATTAGGTTCGCTGATAAGGGCGTCTCTTATTCTCTGTTGATCCAATCATATGCTTATATGCAATGATTACGGCTAGGGTTTATCCCTCGGTCAATCCTGACGAGGTTACTATCTAAGTTGAATCTAGCAACAATGATGGATGGAGAGAAACAAACTAGAACCAATCATAATTCATATGCGTCATAAACAAAATGAGGATCAATGTATTTATTTCATCAAACAAAACATCTAGTTATTCCCTAATCCTAGATTTAGGGAGACTACTCTATGGCGATGGAGTTACAAGCCAAAGGCATAATTCTACAATGAAAAATAACAATTAGGTTTAGAAGGCACACAGTGATGTCTTCGGAAGATCTCTAATCGCTCCTTGGTTGCGTTGCAATCTCCACTTCCTTGCAGGACGACTCTCCCAAGGAGGGTTTCTGTCACTCACCCCGTATTCTTCAATCCCTATGGCGGGAACCCCTTGGTTCCTTTTATAGCTTTTGAGGTTGTTCGGTCTCCAACTGAATTCTTTTAATTAGGGTGAAATGTCTCGGCGCTCTACAGCTGTGTTAGAGAACTTGTACAGGCCGTGTTGCTCCCTATGTTGCAACTCTGGAGGAGGTAGATTCTGGCACAACCATGTCGGCTAACACAGCTTGGCCGTGTTTGGCCTTGGACTTCGTGTTATTGCTTCGATGCGTGTTTTGCCTCGAAGAATGATACACGACTAGGGGTGTCAATTCGGGCGAGTTCAGGTCGGGTTGAAGATCGGTTACTAAAAAAATCCTGACCTGAACTTGAATTCAACCCGAAATTCTTAAACCCGAACCTGGATAACCTGATCAACCCGAATAACCCGTCCAATCCAATATTTTTTTTTTGTTACTTTCCTATCTTCACTTTTATCTCAATATTTCATCATTATTATAATAACTATTTATGTACATAAAACATCTTAATTGTTAAAATAAAATTTGATTTAACCCCCCAAAAAACCCCTAAATCCTAAATTCAGGCCAACCCGACCCGAACCTAAACCAACCTAAAAACTCCAATCTGAATCGGAAAACTCCCAACTTGAATCCGATTTTTTTTTGGGTTGACTCGGGTTGGGTTCATTTTTGACACTTCTATACACAATCGTGGCATGGACCACGGGTAGGCCATGTATGGTACTGGAATAAGGCCATCCGTCTCCAAACGCATCCAAAAGCCGAGATTTTCATGCCCTGTCAACATAAAGTGCAAACGAGCAGTCTTCTGAACTATAAATATGAAAATGCATGAAGGTGCTAGAAATAAATGTAAATATGCTCATGTAATGTTGGAAACAAATGCCAAACAAGGTTGGAAATATAGGTATGAATCACATACATCAATATTCTTTATGCAATCACAACGCTATTTACTCCCTCTTTGCATAAATGTGGGCAACTTCATAAGTAAACTCATGTAGAGGTTTTTTTATAGCATGGTTAGCATGAACAAAAAATGAGTGAATATTGGATCAACTGGTTAAGAGATTATGTTGATATCCTATTCTCTAGATCACTATAAGAAGATAGAAGCTATTTCAACAATTATGTGCTTTCGGAGTGTCTCCTATCTCTTAATCTATCACTAAAGTAACACTTTTAGTCGCACAGATTTAAGATAGATAAAATAAAAGTTATAATTATGAAATTACATTGTACAGTAATTCTCTCTTACAATTTGAATGAGCTTAGGACACTATCTTTAACATTTTGGCCTTAGATGCCCAAGATGACGATCGACTAGTTAAGAGATGATGCTAGTGTTAGATAGAACACTAAAAGCAAATCATTCATTGCCTTAATAGACCATATTAGACTCACAAACTCCATGGTTGCGTTTATCTTTATATGTTAAACTACACGAAGAGTGGGATAATAAGTTGCACGACGATTCAATGATTTTGTAATGATGATATGGGACAATAAGTTTGTGTAACTATGGATCATATAAGGGTTTGTCTATTAATGATGAAGAATTATGCAACTATTCTTGCAATTTAGTAGGGACATCTGAATTGTCATATATCGAGATAGGTGGTAATGGTGAAAGGTAGAAAACAACTCTTCATGACCTATTAGAATATGACAGAAGATGTAGAATCAAGCAACCCTACGCCTAGTCTAAGGTACAGGTTGAGGGACTAACATATTGAAATCCTAGAGGGAATTAAGAAAAGTTTTCTATGACACTTTGAGGAAGGAGGTGCAAAAAGGGACAAAAGAGGAAGAATGGTGTGTTGCCTAAAGTTATGGTTTGTGTGTGCAGGGTAGAACACTTAATAATAAGACCCAAGGTTTAAATACGGTTCCGTGCCAGGCAAAATGAGTGAAACTTACCGTTCCGCCGGTCGGTCGACACCGGAACCGCTGCCAGCACCACCAGTTGCTGCGGGGTCGACCCCGGCGACCCCTTTGTGGTCACGGAAGCGCCGACCCTATGGTGACCTCTACGGGGTTGCAGAAGCATTGCGGCCCCCGGTGACCATTGTAGGGTCGCGGACACTGGCGGAGCCAGCCCGGATGATTTACCTGGGCTGATCGTGGGAGGTGGGCTACAAGCATCAACGACAACACCGTCATCCGGGCTATTTCTCGTTTCTCTCCCATTATTTTTGCTTCTCCAATAGTAAATCTAAAGCAAATCCCTTTGTCAAGGTTGAAGGCTACCCGGGCTACAGCCCGGGTAGCCTTCAACCTGGCTCCGCCCTTGGTCGCGGAAGTGCTGCGACTTCGCGGGCCCTCAAACGTAGTGATCCTGATGGGTTGCGCTCGGCACGCGGTGACCTGCGGAGGTAGGGATGTTCAAGGTTTTAATTAAAACATAGGAAAACTAAAAAAAAACTTAATAATTATAATCAACTCCTCACTATAAATGGGATGATGATTTAAACAGATGTAATCAAACCCTAACAAATTTATCCTATTAATTTAACATATATATTTTATTATTTTTTAAATTTTAAAAATATGCAATAAAATTTACATTTATATTTATTTATCATATAAAAATGTTAAAATTTCATTTTTTTAAAAATATTTAAATTAATTTTTTATTTTTAATTAATATATTTTATATTAAAAAATACTGAAACCATATCGATATGACATTATATGATACTAAAATCGTATCGTTCCGATCCGCGAAAAACTCGGCATAGGTCGAAATTTTAAATCATGATAAATCCTGTAAATTTCATCAAATAAAATACTGAAAAACCTAATAGGATCTTTAATTTCCTCATACAGAAATAGATTATTGAATAAGCCCTAATAAATTTGGATTAAATTTAGTTGATCTACTTGAGCAATGCAAATATATATTTACTGTGAAAATGTAAAAAGAATATCATGCACAAGAATGCGCCTCCATAGTTTTCTAATTGATATCACTGTTCTGAAAAGGATCTAGGTGGTTGCATATGCAGTCACTTAGGTGTTTTGTCAAGGGACTGCATCATATATGCAATATGTAGTCCCTTTAGGTGGTTCAGGCGCATAGGTGGGCCAAGTGGTTGCATATGCGAGCTAGTGAACCACAATGCAATGAAAAGGGAAGAAAATTGGTTTGGTTCATTTGATAATCTAATGTGGACCTTTGGTGTGCCTTTTCTATGTTCAAGAAGAATCTTTCTTGCGATCGTGAAACAATAAACCAAGTTTTTGATGTGATCACGCATAATTCAAAAGTGTTAACTTAAACATTTGCAAAGGACATTTATTTTGCTAAGTGATAAAGACATTAATTATATGTAGATTGCTGATAAATATATCATATTCTACATTGCTATGTTATATGTTTTATATTGTATGACTGGTAGACGTATTTTCCTGAATTGGATGGATTTTGATTAGTATAAATAATTATGAATTATTTTTATCAATATAAAATATTTGTATACATATATATTTTAATTTCAACTGTATATGTCTACCTAGGATTGACTGCTTGGGAATACTTTTTAAAACATTGGTTGATATCATTTGTTTGTATAGAAACATCAAGTATGCTTGATTTTAGCGCAATATACTGTTTCTCTATCAGTATAATATATATATATATATATATATATATATATATATATATATATATATATATATATATATATATATATATATATATATATATATATATATATATATATATATATTATCATTAAAATTTTCTTGGACATGATTCAACTAATGCATGTCTTTAATAGAGTTACATTTATATAACCGACTCTTTATTCATCAATGTTTTTCCTCTCTTACAGATTCATGTTTACAAGTTTCTGTTCTTAGAATGAAATGAAATAACACAAATTTCACTTTGGTAGGTTCTGGCAGTAAAGAAAATAAATTCTTCAGCTTTGCTTAATCAGTCATCGGATGACTTCATTGAATTGGTTTCCAATATCTCACACCTGCATCACCCAAATTTGAGTGAACTTGTAGGCTATTGCTCTGAGCATGGACAACATTTACTGGTATATGAGTTCTATAAGAATGGCTCTCTTCATGATCTGCTTCACCTCTCAGATGAGAACAGCAAGTCACTGAGCTGGAATACTCGTGTCAAAGTAGCCCTTGGCACCGCACGAGGATTAGAGTAAGTGAAGTTATTATTGTTTTCTGTTACATTTTAATCTGGAAATCATTTCACTAACCACATCATTGATCCTACAGTTTGTTTTTATCAAGAATTAATATCAAATGATGCTTTGTGTTGATTAGAAAAGTTCATTGGGAATATACCTATCCAAATGATTTTGCAACAATGACATTTTTATGTGTTATGTGGACCCTTTTTGGATTCAGTCCATGGGTGAATGGGTGATATTCAACATCCTCAACTCATTATGTGCATTAGCTTTTGGACCAATTTTACAAGCAATGTTCTTCATCCTCCTCTTCCTTCAGGGTCTTCTTACATCTTGTGTTTGCCTATTTTGGGCTTGTTTAAATCAGAGAACCATCAATTTCTTTGTTAGTTTCCGTTCTCTAATTCATCTACGCCCATATGGTGATAGTTGTGTTTGGTTTATCTAGACATAACAGAAAAATAATGAAAAACTCAAAGTTCATAATTTAACTAAAATGATCATAAATATGTGAGCAAAATGTTGTTGACCACATTGTTAATTCAAAGAAGATTATAAGCAAGTTACTTAACTAGCACAATATTATGAACGTTGTTGAGTATTATGGTGAAACTACTGCAGATATACAAGTATGCCAGTGTGCACTAGTTTGGACCTCGATTAAGTGATTGGCTAGAGGAGAGAGATTTGGTTAAGTTTGGATATAGCCATTTAGGACTGGCTCAGTAGCCAAATCATAGAGTTTGGTATAAGTGGGTTAAGGTTGAGTGTGGTGCAAGCAACTCTTCTGAGGTGATTGAAGGTGGGAAAGGATTTGGAATTTGCTAGAATTGTAATAAGACAAAGCTATGCTTTGTAGAGTCTTGTGGTAGAACAATGAGAACTAGTTGCACTAGGGTGGAAAGATCTTTGGTATGAAGCTAGCTTAGTCAAAAGTGGGATGTTGATACACCTCCAAAAGAGCACCTTTTATAGGCCTGAAACTGAGCACTTGCCTAAAAGCAGGGTGACACATGAACGAAATGTTCAACTTTTCCATGTAATGGTTGTTATCTTGAGGTCATGTGTACGCCTACATTATCCTCCCTCCCTCATATCAAGTATTACAAAGTGTTAACCCCACAAGTCATCCGAATTGGTAAGTGGTGGCATGCTTGCCACATGAGGTCGCGGGGTCGAACTGTAGGGCTGTCGGGACGTAAATCCCTGGACCCTGTGCACCTCACCCCACCACCACTTGCCTGCTCGGCTGCTGTGATTTACCTCCCTCGTGATGGCCTGGGGTTGGGTGTTGCGGGGCCGCGGGGGGCGAGCGATTTCGTTTTTTTTTTTTGCCACAAGTATTACAAAGTGTTACTCTTGCTTACTGTTGCACAAACTGCATTAAAATTTTCTCTAGCAGTTTGCAAGTATATCTCGCTGCATCTTAACATTAATTTGATGCTTTTCACCACAGAATCAGGTGGGACCTCTGGGCTTGTGGCTCCAGAATTTAGTACCTTTCATTTGCAATGGAAGAGCTCATGGCTTGTGTCGTCTCTGCTTGGTTGAAGCTTTGAATTTCTTTAGTGGTTAGTGAGATGATTTTTTAATCAATCTCTTCTCTTCTCTACCTCATGTTTCGATGCCTATCACTTTCCCAAAGATGACATCAACATATTACGAGTGAAATTATAACAGATATAGAAGCATGCTAGTCACTTGCACTAGGTTGAACCTCGATTACAGGAAGTCAATAAGAAAGAGTGGGTTGGGGGAGTTCAGCCGAGTAGGGATATGTGTCAAGTTCAATGTAGCTAGGCTGTATAAAGCAGTCGAAGTGGATTGAGGTCAGATGAGGTGCAAGCAGCTTGTCCAAGGTGATTAAAGGTTGGATAGGATTTGGACATTTTAGTATTTATAATGAGATGAAGCTGAGTTCTGTATAATGGTGTCGTAGAACAATGAGAACAATTTGTACCAGGGTTGAGAGGACTGGGGGAAGATTTATGCTTAGTCAAAAGTGCAGTGGTAACAAGTTATTGCCCTCTCCAAGAGCACTGTCACTGCAGTAAGCCTGCAAAAGTCCTTTTAATGTTGCCCTTGACCCCATTTATAAAAGGCTTCAAAGCAAGTGCTCTGTCATTGCTTGGCCAAAATGGCCAATCTATCTTTGACACAGTCTCTGCCTATTAATTAATTTGACCAAACACAAGTCGATTTTACATCGGTTAAATCCAAAGCACTTGTCTTAAACTTTGTTCACACTATTTCTAATCATCTCAAGATAGCATCTAACAACATTAGAATTAGTGGTAATTTTACCCACTTCACACAGGTAATTCACAATTGATTTCACTTCTAAGATAATTTAAAGTGAATGGCTTGCCCTCGGGGCTATGGTGCAGCAGTTAGGCCTTCAAGTGGTTAACCAGACATTTAAGGTTTGAATCCCAGCTATGGTGTATTGGGATGACAAACCTAAGAAAGTTGGCAGCTTGGATGAGCCTCTGGGAGTGCTTCCCGATTTACATTTATGGCCGGTGGAAAACTTCCGTGGGGTTGGATTGGTTACCTCCAGGATTAGTTGGTTCGAAGAGTTGGATAGTAGATTACAAAAAAAAAGTGAATGGCTAACAAATGTTGATATGGCAAATACTTGAGTTGTAATATAATGCTAGTGTTGTTATATATAGTGCTTTTTGTACCTTCACAAGCAATTTATTTTCATATTTGGAACACTGAATTAACATAAATCACTTTTCATGTATTATACAAGCAATTTATTTTCATATTAAGAAGTTTCTGTCTAATCTAAAAGAGGCTCATCTGAAAGACAGTGACTTGTAACTTTTGATACTTGAACTCTTTGATTCTCACTCTCATATGTGTGTGAACACGATGTAGGCATGAATAAGAAATACAATTCTTGCTCGTCAGACTCACATCTCCTCAAAGAATAATCGAGGAAGAAGGAACATAAGAGGAAGAAGAAAGATAAAAGGGAAGCAGTGGAGAGGAAGAAAAAAAAAAAGCCTAACTTGGAATCAAGCCCTCACATAAGCTTGAGAATCTATAGTGAGGTGGAAGCAGGTGGGTGGGGTAGCAGGCAAGCAATGCAAGCCATGCAGTGTAGGGTGCTAGGTGGCAGCAAGCAGGCAATCGTAGAAAAAGGAGACTTGCAATTGTAAGAATAGGGAGAGTTGGGAGAAGAGAGAGGGGATGATTATAAAGGATAGAGATCATCTTTAAAAGCCATCTAAAACTTTTTTTACTTTTCAAATATTATATATATATATACACAGTATATACTACTAATAATATTATATATACCACAAACATTGATTATATATTATATAAATTTATATAATTATATCATATTTATTATAAACACAAACAATTAAACATCTACATATTTTGAAGATCCATTGTGTTCCCATACGCTCTTTTAACTAGTTCCCATGTTTCATTTTTTTTTAAAATCACATGTGAAACATTTGGATTCATATCCATGTCAGATATCTGTATCCAAGTTTGAGTAATATAGTTCAAAATTGTTGCACTTTAATTCTCTTCAAAATTATATTCTATTGTCATATTATCTCCAGGATTCTGTTTGATTTGAGCTTGAGAGTCTCAGTTAGAATGATTGGTCATTTATGTCTGATGTGTTTTGACACTTATTTGTGTGATTGCTTTGGTGGATTTTTTGCCTCAACTATTTCTCTTACCTTACTAATAACTGAGTAGGTGTTCCACTGTTAGCTCTTAGCTTGAATGACTAGTTATGTTGATGTCCTCTGTAACCATTTGTCACCGAGTCTTTTGAGCTAAGTCTTAGGTGCATTGTAACACACGAGGAAGTTTTTTAATACTTATAATTTTCAGTTATGCAAAAAGTCAAATGATATCTATCTATCAGATGCATAGCAATTAGTGACTATATGTATATACATATTTGTAACTCTTAAATTTGAATCAAATATTTCCTGAAGTTGATTTGAAACTTTTTTTTGCTGCATTTTTTCATTTCAATTGAACCCCTGCATTTCTCTGGCATAATTTACCTTTTACTCTTATTAACTGAAACATATTGAAAATTGTATCCTCAGATATCTACACGAGGTCTGCTCACCATCTCTAGTCCATAAAAATTTCAAGTCATCCAATATCTTGTTAGATATGGAACTCAACCCACACCTTTCAGATTGTGGATTTGAAAGCCTTATTCCTGATGCCGAATTTCAGGTGAAGTTTGATTAATTAGTATGTCTGGTTTGAATTAGTTTCCAAAAGATTCTCAAAGTAGAATGGTGTCCTTTCTTACTTTTATCTTAGAAGTGCGATTGATGACTGTGTTAAAACAGTTGGTTAGTGAATGAACAGATTACTTGTTCCCCTCTAATAACTTTATGATTAATTTCGGATCTTGAATATTGTAGTCTCTTAGAGAGCGGTACCTTACAGTTCCTGGTCAGTTCTTTTGGTCATGTGCAGCAGGCGGTTTTCACTTTTCTTCACCTCTTTTCTGCCTTTACTGAGGATTTCCACGGTGATCATTACACAGACTGATGAATGTTGATATAATTTTTAGATGATCCATTGGGTAATCTCAATTACTCTTTAACATCAACCAATATGGCCTTGCCCATTCCACAAATCAAAGATAAAAAAGGGGCTGGATACTTATTGACATTACTAGTATCTGTTTATAAATATAGAAAATCCAGTGAGAACATGGCAAGCTGTACCAGATCAAGCCATACCAGATATTTGGATCATAGACTAATTATCTAGTTTGTTGTCTAACACAGAAATATGTCTAGGAGTCGCTTATGAATTGAAACAAATATTTCTCATATATGTACCTGACAACAGCACTGACAAGTTAAATGTTCAAGTATGGCGAGTAATAAAAACAATTTAATACTCTGCTACCTTTACATATATTCACAAAAAAATGTGCCTGCATATACATTTGAACCAAATAAGGCTTCACTTTTTTGTTTTTAAAATTAATTGTTTTGATCACTAACATAGAGCTAGTTGTTTATAGAGAGCTTGTGGTATGAAACTATGCAACAACATCTAAGTTTTATCATACTAGGTGGAGTCGGTTATATGAATCCTTCTACGCCATTGGACTCTATCCCGTACTATATCATCATCTATACTTAAATAAATTTTATCTTGTTTTATTATTGCTGACCAAAGTCTTTTTTTTATCGTGTCTTCGTCGTTTGATGTGTATATTTGTCATTGTTTCACATCACCTAATTGGAACATTTATTGATTGTCTAAGTACATATTTGTATCATCTTAAACATGTCTCTCAGAGTTTTTCCTCAATAAATGCAACTCTGACTTTCTCTCTAATACTCTCATTTCTTATTCTGTCTATTCTTGCATGTTCACACATTTACTTTAACATTCTCATCTCTGCAGTTCTTATCTTTTGCTCATGTGCTTGAGTCATAGTCTAACATTCAGCGTTATATAATATAACATGCGTCGTTTTATAGAACTTTCCTTTAAGATTTAGAAATACTTTACGATTACATAAAACACCCGACACTCTCCTTCATTTCAACCTTGTATTCTATATAAGACATCTCTTTCAATCCTTCCATCGTTTTGCAAAATTGATCTTAAACACTTAAAGCTCTCAATTCCAAACAACTTGTCATCTCCTATCTTCACAATTGTCTCATTACGTCTAATATTTCTAAACTTAAATTTCATATATTCAGTTTTTATTTTACTAAGCCTAAAACCTTTTTCTTATAGTATTTTCTGCCGAGATTCTAATTTAACATTTACTCCTTTACGTGCCTCATGTACCAAAATAATATTATGTGCAAATTTGCACCTTGTGTCTTGAATGTGTAGTTCGTTCATGATTAATGTAAAAAGATAGGAAGTTAAGAGCTAATCTTAATGTAACCTTATCTTTATTGGAAATACTTTAGGTAATCTGCTTGAAATGTTAACTCTAGTTGTTACATTCTAATACATATCCTCAATTAGTTAAATATATGTTACGTTAACATTTTTTTTTTTAGAATTTTCCATATAATTTCTTTTAGGATTCTATCATAAGCTTTTTATAAATTAATGAATATCATGTGTAAATCTTACTTTTGCTCCCGATACTTTTCAATTAGTTGCTAGAGTAGATATATAGCTTCTATTGTAGACTTTCTGGATATGAATTCAAATTAATTTTCGGTCATCGCAGTCTCCGTCCTTATATCTCCTTTTTATTATTCGTTTCCAAAATTTCATGGTATGACTCATTAGTTTAATACCCTTATAGTTTGCACAATTTTGTACGTCTCCCTTCTTCGTATATAAGGGAACTAGAGTACTTTACTTTTCATTGATCAGATATTTTTTTATTTTCAATATCATGTTAAATAATTCGTGGCATGAAAATATACATGTTATAATTGTGTGCTTGTTGCTGCTATGGCATGCCTAATTAATCAGAGCTCGCTTGATATAGTTACTAATTACTACCAAGATTGATGTTACCTCGTGGGCAGTCCTTTTGAAACACCCAGAGCATACTTTAAGTCTAGTTTCCTTCCCTGAATTCTCTCGATTTGCTGATTTTCTTTAAAAAAAAAAATTATATAGGCATCAGAAGAGAATATGGCATCTGGCTATAATCCACCTGAAGTTGCCATGTCAGGCCAGTACACTTTGAAGAGTGATGTGTACAACTTTGGTGTTGTGATGCTAGAGCTTTTAACGGGACGAAAACCTTTTGACAGGTACACAACTGAAGTCATCTCTTAATGCAAACTCACTCTCATAACCCATGTAGAACAGGTTAAATGATGTCCTAACCTTCTTACAGCTCAAGAACACGAGCTGATCAATCACTAGTTCGATGGGCTACTCCTCAGCTCCACGACATCGATGCACTGGATAGTATGGTTGATCCTGGCCTCAAGGGGTTATACCCTGCAAAATCACTTTCTCGATTTGCTGATGTAATTGCTGTGTGTGTTCAGGTAAAGGTCTCAGTTGATGATATTTGTTTCCCTTCTTTTATAAGCAAACTAAACAATAAGCTGAATTTTCTCGCCGGCAATAGCCTGAACCAGAATTCAGACCACCCATGTCCGAAGTGGTGCAAGCTTTAGTTCGCTTGGTTCAAAGGGCTAACTCAAGCAAGCGAATGGACGAACAGGAAGATTATGTGTAATTGCATAGATAATTTAGCTGCAATCCTGTTAAATCTTCTTTGTGATGTTTATAAGTTCTTTCTGTGGCCTTAATGTATTTATATGTCTTATTCTTATCGACGCCTCATTTTAAAGACACTTTGGATGAAGATTTTCCTGCTGTAATGAAACACAAGTGTAATTCTCATTGTTCAAGGAAAACTCTTTGGTGAGGTAAATGTTTCTATTTCGATTGCTCTGAGTAAGAAAATTCTGATACAATTGTTGTTATTTTGTATGAAAAGGGAATAAGAAACTTAAATTAAATGGAATTTAAAAATTAGATTTGATCATATTTTGATTTATTCTGTTGTATTCACCAAATATTAATACTGCTCTATGTCTATTAGTATATACATACCTCCTGAACTACAATATATATAACAATTTTTTTATATCGCAATAATATAATTGCATCAATGATTAACAATTCATTTAGTATGAAATGTATCATAAATATTTGGTAAAGATGTATTATATATATAAGATGAATAATTTGCAATCTGATGTTAAAGCCTTCTCAGAGGGGTCTAGGGTGTTCCTTCGGATGAGTCTAGTGATTAGCGCATGAGGTATTGTCATCATGAGGTCTGAGGTTCGAATCTCGATAAAGTTAAAATAAATGTCTTCTTTAGGTGTTAGTCATTATTTTAAAGGTTAGTAGCTGTCCGTGATTTACCTTCTCCGTGTTAGTCCTGGGATGGATTGACAGGGGCATTGAAGGCGAATGTATTCACCTTCTTAGAGGGTTTGGCCAAGAAAAGCAGTGGCGATACAAGAAAGAGAGGTATCATGGAACTGCAAGCCTTCGAAATTTGCCGTTTCAGTTAATACCCAAAGATTTAGGTTCCCGCGTGTAGAAAGAAGAACAAATTAATATAAAAAAATTCGAACGGCTAGGAAAGTGTTTTGATTGTGTGACATCAGATCAAGTTCAATTGTGCAATTTTAAAATTTATAAATAAATGATATTTATTTACTATATATATATATTATCAATTTATTATTATAATTAATATAAATATTAATTAATTAAATTTATTTTATTATAATAAAATTAACCAAATTTCAAATTGATTTAGTTGCAAAAGTATCAGGATTGACTAGGGTAATATAGTAAATGTTAAACTAAGTTATACATTAAAATTTATAAATAAATAAATTTGTGTTGTATTATTCGGAATTGAATCAAATAATATTAGGTTATGCTTTATTCCCCATAATTTTAGTTATACTAATTAAGTGATATAAGTAACACAACTCCTTTATATCTAAAGTTAAAACTTTATACTATAAGTAACACAACTCCCACATTGTTACAATAATCCTTGAGGTTCTAGGCCCAAAATTTATTTGGGGAACTTAATATATATATATATATATATATATATATATATATATATATATATATATATATATAAAATTTTAAAATAATATTTATATAAAATTTTATTAAAAATATTTAATTTTTATTAGTAAAATTAAAAAAAGACAGTTTGATGCATTATAAAAGATTATTTTCAAAATTGAAAATAGTGATAGTTAGGTCATACAACAATAATTTTATCATTTTGTTAAAGTTCACTTTTTTACCAGTAAAATTAAAAAATAATTTTTTTTTTTACTAAACTTTCAAATATAATTTGTTAAAAAATAATATATCTAATAAATATTTTTAATTTAATAAATTAAATTAAATTTCATCAATAAAATATTAAAAATACTAGTCAAATTTGGGAATGAGTGATAAATTATTATAATATTATTAATATATATTTTAATTGCTATTTCAAATTTTTTTTATTGATTAATTTTAACTTTGATGAAGACTAGGGACGGAAGGGGGATAGCGACGGTCGCCCCTCTCTCAATTTTTAGATATAAGAAGTGTATGAGATATAGGAATAAAAGATGAAAGAGAGGTGAATGAGAGGTAACGGTGAGAGGAGTCTTAGTGCACCAGAAAAATCAAGTTCAAGTTATCAAAACTAACTCTTTCAAAGAAGGGAAGAGTGTATACAATAGAACATTTCCCTAAATCCCGCATTAGCGAAAATTTAATACATCAAATTATTTTTTTAAAATTAATTTTAACTTTGATAAATTATCGATCAAATTTATTTAGTTAAAAATATTAAGTTCCTAATCTTTTGCTGGCATCAGATGATGAAATAAAAAAAAAAAAAAAATGAGGGCGTACATAATAACTTGCTGATGAGCAAGCATATAATAATAACAATATAAAAAAAATACGATGAGAGCAGAAATAAAATGAAAAAAAGTAAAATTTAGAGGGAAATGATCTACTACAATATTAAATATACTTTTAAGATTTTAAAAATATTTTTATAAAAACATCAATAAGTATAAATAAATATTTTTAATTTATTAGATAAGCCTATCTTTAACCAATAAATTAAATTTTGATCAATAAAAAATTAAAAATTATTGATTAAATTTTAACTTGAAAATAATAAATTATCAGTTAAATCTAACTTTGACTCATAACAAATTAAGAATTATCTATAAAACATAATCTTGGCCATTAAAAAAATTAAAAATTATTGTCAAACCTAAGTTAACTAGAAAAAATTAAAAATTATCAACCTAATTTAACTTTCACCTATAATAATTTTGACCAATAAAAATTTAAAAATTACTAGCTAAATCTAATTTGATTAGTAAAAAAATTAAAATTACCAATCTAAATAAATCTTGACTAAAATTTATTTTAACTGATTATCATCAAATCCATTAAGAGTACAAAATTGAAACTCTATATTATGAGTATTACAAGTAACGCGACTCTTCGTATATCCTAAAGCCAAAGCTTCAAACTGTAAGTAACGCAACTCCTTCATTAAGAGTATAAAATTGGAACTCTATTTTGAAGTAATCAAGTAACTCTTATTATGATATGATTAATTAGGTTGGATAACATTAAACTTGAGATGACTAATTCGATCCTATGAAAATTTTCCATCGACCACTAGAATAAATTGAAAAACACATGTAGCAGGTGACCCAGAAGTCTAATTAACATTTCTTAATTAATCACATAGCTTTTATTGAAAATGTGTAATAAATTTTTTTTTAGTATATCTAATTTTGATTTGTTTTTTCCATTGGATAGAATTTATCACTGTGGATAATATCCTTTTACTTGATTTATCCTTGAGTTTTACCAAATCTTGGTTTCCAATAATTTTCTTCCTATTTAACCCTAAATCTTAACTACTAATTAGAAAATTAATTTGCAAGGGCAAACTCTTAGGAAAACTGTCTATTGACCATAAAGATTATTTATATTTCTTTTTCATGTCTAATCCTCAATCATAACTACAAACCATCATATTAAGTTGTTTGTTGAATATATATTTATTAAAATTTACGGTAGATTTTTACTAATTATATATTTTTTCTTGTAATTTTTTTATATGTTTTGGTTAATAACTAAAATTTTATATTTTTGAGAGTTTCAATAAGTATTACATGATAACTCATTAGCAAAAACAAAACTTACACAAATCAACAAAACTTAGTGTGATATATCTAAATTTTAACTTAGGAAGGTTTCATTTCAATCCCATAACTTATCTAGATTCAAATTATGTAATAACTACAAAAGTGTAATAACTATATAACTATATAACGATATATTTTTGCCCGGGCACTCTAATTTTTAAAAAATAGAATCGGAACATCTGTGAGTATTTTTGAGTGTCCAAATATGTGAGAAGTGTCCAAGAATATATCAAATAAAGACTTACAAATTATCATCTCTCATATATATTTTAAAGAGAATTCTAAGGGCATCCACAACGCCGCGTTAAAGCGGCGTTATAATGCCACTGTTGCTTTAACGCGGCGTTGTGGAACGCCGCGTTCGTTCAAACCGCTTGAACGCGTTCAGTATTCTGAACGCGTTCAAGCAGCATTGGGGTGGGCCAGGGCTGGCCCACCCCATGCTATATTTTATTTTTTTTTTAATAAAAATATAAACTCTAAAATTAAAAAAAAAAACAGAAGACAACGGTTCATTTAAAAAACAAAAGCAACGGCTAATTCAAAAAAAAAAAAAACGGCTATTTAATTTAAAATTTTTAATAAAATGATTACTTTTTAACGGCTAGTTAACGGCTAGTGTGAAATTTTGACTATAAATATCCATCCATATGTGCACATATTTTCATTCCCACTCACTACTCTTTCAATTTCACTCTCTAAATTCTCTCCCCGTCTATTTTTTCAAGTTCCTACAATCTTATTTTCTATCCGAAATGGATGAAAATAATAGGACATTTTTTTCCAATTTCTTGAATTCTACAAACAACTCGCAAGAATATTCATCTTCCCAGAATCCACAAATTTCACCAAATTATCAATACCCATATCCATTTCCCAGTATGCCGTTTCCTCCACAAAATCTTCAAAATGTCCAAGGGTTTGGAAATTATGCCCCTCGAGGTCCATATCAACCGCTTCCAGCCGAATATTGGCAAAACATGAGTCATCCATATTTCACGCCGTCGGTTGTTCATGGATATGGTACCCCGCACACAACTGGTATGTCTTTCACTCCTTCAATGTCGAATGAACCTGCAACTCCGACTTTTGTCCCGGAAACTCAACTTTCCGACCGTGAATCCCCAATTGAGGTGGTCAATTTAGAAAAGACGGTTTCAAATGCTGAGGGTACAAGAAAGCGTTCAAGTTGGACAAAGGTTGAAGACGAGGTCTTAGCGAGAAGTTTTGTCACTATCAGTGATGATCCAATAATCGGCAATGATCAAAAGGCGGATGCTTTTTGGGGACGGGTTGCAAGCTACTACAATGAGAATCTTCCCCAAGGTTCAAACACCAGAAGTGCAAATGTTATACGGTCACATTGGCACAATACAATCCAAAAGAAGGTATATCGATTCAACGCAAATTACAATAGTATTTATAGTTCATATCGAAGTGGTCACAGTGATGAAGATATATTGAAGTTTGCGTACGAAAAATATCTATCTGAAAACAATGGTGTTGCATTCAATCTTGAACATGTGTGGAGAATTGTCAAAGACCGTCCAATGTTTACTCCACAGTCCGCTGATCACTTTGTGGCGACAAAGAAGACGAGGACCTCAGAGTCTGGAGCAAGCAACACCTCCTCCAACCAAGATGTGAGTATAGACCTGAATTATGAAGATACTCGTCCAATGGGGCAAAAGGCAGCAAAAAGAAAGGGGAAAGACAAAGTAAAATCGACCATGGAGGATCTGACAGTAAACTACAACAATATTATCACAAAGTTCACTGAGTACACAAGCGTGAAGAAGTCCGAAGTCGATTTGATAACAAAAACAACTTGAAGTAGAGGAGATTAAGGCAAAAGCTGCATTGTCCAAATCTGAAGCTAAGAATCGTCGCTTGAAGTTGAAGGAGTACGAAATATTGAACAAAGATACCTCGCAGATGACAAAGGAGCAGCTTATCATACATGAATGCCTATGCAAGGATATTAGGTCGAGATGGAATATCTAAATTGTTTACTTAACGTTCATTTTCTAGTATTATTATATTTTCGAGTGATTGTAATTTTTAATTATTGTATTTCTCATTTCGATTAATGTCATGAATAATTATTATATTTTTGTAAAATAGTCGTTATAAACAAGTCGTTGGAAATTAGCTGTTACAACTAGCCGTTGGAAACTAGTTGTTACAACTAGCCGTTGGAAACTAGTTGTTACAACTAGCCGTTGGAAACTAGCCGTTATAAACTAGGCGTTACAAACTTATCGTTACAAATTAGCCGTTGCAACGTGACGTTGCATACTCATCATTGCAAACTAGCCGTTGCATGAGAAAAACAATATATATAGACCATCATCCCATTTCTCAAACACATATACTAAAACGTGTTTCCTCCAAAAATGTCTCATTCTATAAGCAGCTCTAGCTCAAGTTCCAGCTCGACAAGCGAAGACGAAGTCCATGTTGAAATCGATGAGCAAGCTTATGATCCGGGTGAAGAACTTATGTTATTGGTTCTTCAACAACACCAACAACTTATGGAAGCATATCAGAGGAGGGACATGCACAGAAGAAGGTTTGTCTAAAGAAATCGTGAAGCCGGGCATGAGAGACTTGTCAATGATTATTTCTCTATAACCCCGGTATATCACGATGAAATATTTCGAAGACGATTTCGAATGCGAAGAGAGTTATTCCTCCGCATAGTAAATGCATTAGAGAATCATTCAGCATTTTTTCAACAAAGGGACGATGCTGTACGAAGAAAAGGGTTGTCACCACTACAAAAATGCACCGCTGTGATTCGTCAACTGGCTTACGGAGTCCCTGTCGATCATCTTGACGAGTACCTACGTATGGGTGAATCAACTGCTATCAGGTGCCTTTTTAAGTTCTGCGAATACGTTGTTGAAATATTTGGTGATAGGTACTTGAGAAGGCCAAATGCTGATGATGTTCAACGTCTTCTTCAAATTCATGATGAGAGACATGGCTTTCCTGGCATGTTAGGTAACCTTGATTGTATGCATTGGAAATAAAAAAATTGTCTAATTGCTTTGAAAGGTCAATTTACAAGGAGGCATGGGTCACCAACAATCGTACTTGAAGCGGTCGCGTCTCATGACTGTGGATATGACATGCATATTTTGGGGTCGCCGGTTCACGTAACGATATTAACGTGTTATATGAATCTCCCATATTCAACAACGTCTTGCAAGGAAATATACCAGAGATTAATTTCACGGTGAACGATACTACATATACGAAGGACTATTATTTAACAGAGGGAATATATCGCGAGTGAGCTACTTTTGTTAAGACTTTTCCTTGTCCGGAGGATCTCAAGAGGAAGTTGTTTAAGGAAATACAGGAGTCTACAAGAAAAGATGTTGAACGGACATTTGAGGTGCTCCAATCTCGATGGGCGATTATCAGAGGTCCAGCTCGGTATTGGTATAGGAAAAAGTTAAAACAAATCATGTTAGCATACATTATTTTGCATAATATGATTGTTGAGGATGAGGGAGGTCACGTGACAAATTGGTACAGCGAAGAAGGTGACGAACCCGCACAACCTATCCATGGCTCAAATCGAGGATTTCAGGATTATCTTCGAACAAATTCTGAGCTACGTGACACTCAAGTTCATCACCAACTTCGCGCCGACTTAGTTGAGCATATCTGGGGGCAATACAACAACAATCCATGAATTAATATTTAAAATAAATTTTATTTTCCCAACTTTGTAATTTTAGCCGCTCAGTTGTAATTTCGTTTTCCCAATTTTATAATTTTAGGTGTTCAGTTGTAATTTCATTTTCCCAACTTTATAATTTTAGATGTTCAGTTGTAATTTCGTTTTCCTAACTTTACAATTTCGTTTTCCTAACATTCTAATTTCGTTTTCTCACAAACATTTATTTTATTTAATAAATATATTTAAAAAATTAATATTATTTTTGAAAAATAATAAAATTTTATTTTTAAACGTAAAATTATTATTAAAAATAATAATAATTTAAATATTTTAAAACATATTTAATACATATTTATTTAATATGATATAATGTTAAAATGAGTGAGTGGACGGTGGGACCCATGAATAATGGATATTAACGTTAAAAGGGACGTGGGTGAAAGAAGGATGTTGTTATAATGAATATGTGGCAGTGGACCCCATACTTTTTGATGATGTGATGGGTGTTATAAAGCTAGAGCATTGTGGATGCTCTAATAAAGAAAGTACAATGATTCAAAATCCTTTGAGGGCATTTTGATGTTTATAGAATCCTGAGGATCATTTTGAAAAATATGGTAAAGCAGGAGGGGTAAGATGAAATTGTTCGTACAAGTTAAGTGGAGATGTGATAGCGTTAGGCCGAAGAGTGGGAAGAGCATCTTCCACGCCTGCCGCCCCGATTGCGCGCTACATGCCAACTTCCAATTCGCTCAGGTTATCTGCTGTCATTACGCACTGAATCATCCTCCTCGACTTCCCTTCACGATTTTCGAGCTCTCTTATAGCTGGTGAGCTCTTCTCTCCCTTCAGCACTGCTGCAGTTTGTTCCTTTTTTTTGGTTTGGGATTAGTGGAACCAGTTAGATTTCCCCTTCGCGATTTTCTCGACCATTGATTGTTCGAACTCGGAATTTGTTCTCTTACTGTTGGATTTTTGAGGTTAAAATTTTCATTTTCGGCTACCAACTCGTTCTTCCGATGGCGCAGTCAGCGGCGTTGATTTGAGACAGTTGGTCGCTTAAAAATTGTAACTTTATCTTCGAGTAAGATAGGATTCTGAATCTTTTCCTCTTTCTTCCCATTTGATATAGCTTTATGTTGTAAGATTTTGTCGTTTCTTATTCCATTTGGTTCGGCTCTTTTCGAAGGCACTTTTTTTTTTTTTTCTGCAAAGGGAACCGTTCAATTTTGTTTTTTTTTGTTAAATAACTAGATTTGTGTTTTTAACGCCGTCTGCAACTGCAGTATAATCAAGGGAAGTGTTGGAATACCTTGGTTCTCGGATGAGCTCCTTGTGCCCTGCAAGAGGGAACTTCAATTCTAGATAGAGTTTCTGAGAATAGAAAAAAAAAAAGGATTCAGCATGAACATCATTGGATCCGTCTCCCATGTGAAATTAAGTGTAACTGCCCAAAATACATACCGGTGGGATCAAAATCTTGGAAAAAGGAGCACATTTCACAATGATTCTGGAAGCAATCACATATTGGGAAGTGGTGTGTTCATGGGTTGTCTGATGAAGGCTACAATCTCATTGCACACAGCCATGAAGCCAAGATACGGAGCAAAATCTCTCCAGGTTTATCATCTGCTTTTCATTCATTGTTCGGGTTCTGAATTTTTTCTTTTTCACTAGGAATAGAAGGTTATTGGTCCTTATCGCAGGTTTTATGCAAAGATTTTCCAAGACCTGAACTTGAGAACACTATAAATTATTTAGAAGCTGCACAATTATCTTCATCCTTCAAGACTGGTCCTCGTCCAAATATACCTCTGAAAATTGTAATAGCTGGTGCAGGTACACCATTCTGTTATTTTCCGAAACATGAATCGAAAATATGTTATTGGTGAACTTTTATGATATTTAGCCAAATAAGTTCCACACATTACACATTCTACTGATTGTTGTAAAATATTTTGACTATCATCTTGCCTAAATCTCAGTTATTGATATATTAGCCTTCTGGTAGGTTTGGGTGGCTTATCTACAGCAAAATACCTAGCAGATGCAGGCCATAAACCTATACTCTTGGAGGCAAGAGATGTGCTAGGTGGAAAGGTTTGTCCCCATCTCGAATGGCTGAGTGTTTCAGTACATGTGTTATTTTTAGTAAATTTCAGTATCAGTCACTCCTTTTTTGGAAAATTTCCTTAAAATCTTCTGACAACATTCTGACTGAACTTTGTGGTGTATGCTCTCTTTGAGAGAAGGTTGGAATTGCTAACTCCTGCAAACATTCTGCAAGTTTTAGCTCGCAGAATGTGTACTATTAGAGTGGCGTGGACTTTCAATATCTACTATATATGTGCTTTCCAATTCTTTCACATTGCTCATCTAGGCTAGGGTTTCTCTTTCTCTTTACAAGTTCATCTTTGGCTCTGATACGATGATTCACCAAATGCTAAAAAATCTTTATCGAGAGCATCATCTTCACCTAGTCAATTTGCTCAGAATGTAACAGTTATCTTTAAAGGGTTCTTCCATCTCTGCCAGGTGCTTAAACTAGTATGAGGAGTCTTTTGTGACTGTTGCTAAGATCAACTAAGCTCTAGTTTTTAATTTTATCTTTATTTTATTTTTTAATTTTAATTTCTTCGTCCACTCTATATTTGGTCGCTACCATTTCTCTTCTAAAAAGATCAATAAAAGATCAATATATATATATAATTCATGCGAATAAACTCCTCCATGGTTGCAGTCCCAAGTCGGGATAAAGGAGCAAGGTAGCTTAGGTTGTTGGCTAACACTAAAACATAGGCAAATGTTATGCATGAATCCATCAAAGTATTGCACGAATGTTAGATTGTTCTCATAAGGAATGCGTTGTAGGTCTGACTATAAGCCTTGACATTGACTGCTACATTACTATGAGAACTTGGATGCAGTGTTAAATATTGATTATCTTAAATTTGGAACATGGAATATAAGAACACTCACAGACAAAACAATGGAAATAGTAGATATGATGATTAAGAGAAGAATTAATATTTTGTGTTTACAAGAGAGAAAATGGATAGGGGAGAAGACAAATACTGATTGCAGTATTAAATTTTGATTATCTTAAATTTGAAACATGGAACTTAGGAACATTTACTAACAAAATCATGGAGGTAATATATACTGATAATTAGAAGACAAATTAATATTTTGTATTTATAAGAGACAATGAGTAGGAGACAAATGTGATAGAAAACTTAGGTTTTAAGTTATAGTACATAGGAAAGAGTAAAATGAGAAATGAAACAAGTATCGTTGTAGTAGTTAGGGAGAGAGATAGGATTATAACTCTTAAGATAGTGGTAGTAGGAAAAATTATTAATGTAATTAGCATATATGCTAAGTAGGATTAAATGAAGATATAAAACATAGATTTTGAGATGACCTAGATGAGATAGTAAAAATTTTTTTTGATAAATGAGATAATTTCATAGGAGGAGATCTAAATTAGCATATACAAGTAAGAAATAAGGTATATGATAGGATGCATGAGGGATATAGTTCTAGTTACATTCAAAAGTGGGAGCAATGAGTTGCGAATTGACTTTCTTATGGTCAGGAAGAATGATAGAAAAATTTATAAAGATTGCTTAGTCATCACTAGAGAAAATTTAAACACCCAACATAGGTTATTGGTGGGTGTTAGATACACAGCTCAAACATAATATCAGTAGAAGAAAAATTGCATAACTCTTAGGATTAAGTGATGAAAATTAAAAGATAAAAAACAAAGTATTTTTAGGAGAGGATAAGAGTACACAAATTAGGAGAAATACATGATGACTCAAATATGACATGAGATATGATTGCTTTAAATTTAAAAACAATGGTCAAGAACATACTTGGTGAGTTAAGAGGATGTGTACAACCAAATAAAGAATTTTGGTGGTCTAATGAGGAAGTGGAGAAACTAAAGGAAAAAAGAACAACCTATAGTTACTATACACTTGTAAGAATGAAGATAACTTTTAAAAGTAAGCAATATCTAAGAAAAAACTGATTCATAACTAGTGTAAAAAGATATGAAATTAGATACACTAGTTATGGATGAATTTAGTAGATCCATCCAAAACACGTTTTCATGATGCATGTTATTTGGAGATGACGTTGTTTGGTTGATGAGACATACAAAGTAGTAAATGCTAAGCTTGAATCTTGACAAGAAATATTGAAAGTTAAAGGATCTCGGCTTAGTAGAGTAAAAATTGAATATATAGAATTTAAGCTTAGTAGTAGTAGATGTAGCAACACAATTGTTAAGATAGGAAATGACGAATTAAGTTTTAAATATCTAGGATCGTTTTTGCAAAAGGTCGATAAAGATGCTCTACATTGAATATAAGTAGGATGGTTGATATACTTCTAAAATTTAAAATGAAATTTCATAAAACGTTGGTTAAACTTTCTATGCTATAGAAAGCTGAATATTATGCTATAAAGCAAATACACGAGCAGTAGATGAGAGCTACAGAGAAGAGAATGTGCGGACATATGAGGATGGATAGAATAAGAAATGAGAACATTAAAGAGAAAGCCGGGTGGTACCTATTGAGGAAAAATTTCGAAAGATGCATTTAAGATGGTATGAACATGTACTTAGGAGACCAATAAATGTCCACGATATAATAACATGTCAAATGCGCATGTTAATTGCAAAAGAGGGAGATCAAAGAAGACTTAGTTAACAACAATAAAACATGATAAAATTCATTTAAATATTAATGAGGATATAGTAAGGATTAAGCCCAATAGCATTGGAGAATTTATATAGCTGACTCCACTTAGTGTGATAAATGCTTGGTTGATGTTGTATTTATTTTATGAAAAAAAAATGTAAATGAGTGCAAAATTGATTTACCTACTTCAAATATACACTGAGTAGTGATCTTAAACTCTATAAAGTTAGTGTGCTCTCTTGGGTGTGTATCTACAAAAAAAAAAAAAAAAAAAAAAAAGGGGCAGCCCGGTGCACGAAGCTCCCGCTATGCGGGGTCCTGGGGAAAGATCCATTGTACGCAATCTTACCTTACTTTTTGCAAGAAACTGTTTCTAGGATTCGAACCTGTAACCTTTTGGTCACAAAGCAACTAACTTTACCGTCGCGCCAAGGCTCCCCTTCGTGTATCTACAAAAACAAGTATGAAAATAATTTAGAAAAACTTAATATAAATTAAATATGATAGCAACACAGAATCTAAAAATTAATTAGAGCTAAAGGTTGATGGATGTAATCTTAATCCATCTACCCAACATGACCCAAATAAAATAATACAACTCCTAATACTAACAAATAACCATTAATTTCCCATCCTGATCCAAATACACCAATATAAATATGAGAACCAACCTAAAATTAAAATATAACAATTTTTTCTGATCAACAAAACCAAGTAGGTATTTCGATGATATGAAGCACTCATATTAGCTTAACCTAAGTTATAAATTGCGATCAATCTAAAATAGGCAATCATTCAACAAGACCTCAAGGAAAGATTCACTGAATTCTTACCTTCAAACTAACCAAAATCAGTCTGCAGGGTGACACTAACCAGGCAACCTACTCTAAAGATGGATGAGGGCTAGTCGACACCGCTTGGGTGCACATAGTTATCAGGCAATGACACTAGGGCATGAATGGCTTTAGGTAGTGGCAACATAATATGTACATATTGGGGCACAAAAGTAGTTAGTGTGATAATGCCAAGCACAAGAGGTGGAGCATGTAGGGAATAGGAAAGTAAAACAAAGAGAGCAAGGAGGGAAGGGGCGATGGTTTGCATTAACTCTAACAAAGAGTTGAGAGAGGGAAAATAATTATTGTTAGACAAGAGGGAAAGAAAAATGAGATAAATAAAGGAGAGACACTGCAATGACTATTCTTGCTCAAGACGACTACAATGCTTGCCACCATAACACAGGCAAGAGGGTGAGAGAGGAACTAAGAGACAAAGTGAGTGAGTGTGCCAGAGGAAGGATAATGGTCGTTTGTAGTTGATTGGGGTCAGCGATGGCCATATGGTGACAAAGGTGGCAATGCCAAATGAAAAGGGAGAAAGGGAGGGAGGGAGAGAGAGAGAGAAAGAGAGAGAGTATATCTCCCGACTCTTCAAAAATTTCACTAACCTAACACAACTAAATCAGACCATTGAAAGTTGGTTCATTTCTAAACTAGTCAAAAGTAGTGCAATTGATGGACACCTAATGGGTTCTAACTTCTATCTAAACCCAATTCCACTTTAACTCGACACCCAAAATCTAATTTATGGTTCAGTTTAAGTTAATTTGTCATCTAAAAATTTGAGAAAAAAAATAAATTTGAGGCATTAAAGCTCGATATCTAACAAATGATGTATGAAAGCAAAGTAATGCAGGCATCTATTGGGCTTATTTATGGTTCCTCCCACCACTAAATAATTTTCCTTGTATTACTATTTGGTAAACTTATCTTTTGTTTTTTGTTTCAATTTTGAAATTAATAAAAATAGAAGCTAGTCAATGATGGAAATGGTCTTACTTCTAGAGACTAAACAGCTTACAAACATCAAGCAGAATTCCAGAAAGAAAAGTAGAACTATATCATTACCAATGAGCCACTGCACCAAGTACCAAGTGTTCAATTAATAGCAGCTTGTTTAGCCTCTCCTCTTCATTTTGTTGATGTTTCTCAACTTCTTGTTGATTACCTATGTTAATTGTACCAAAGGTTCAGGGGCCATGCATTGTTCATTGAACCTTTTAGCATTGCTCTCTTTCTTCTGAGTGGGACATTAATGTGAGGAGAGATTGTTGATTCACAGACAAGTTGTCCATGCTTAGATATTGCGAGACTCCCTTCCATTCAGTAATTAAACCACACCTTTCCAGACAGCGCTAAACTACCTATGTGTATGATATTCTGTAAATATAGCTCCTCTTCTATGCCAATCTAGTTTCATATACAGAACTCGTATGTTTTCTAATAGAACTTTATGCAGCATAAGCACAAAAAAATTAAGAGATAAAAGTTGGGACAAGATGATGATCTACATAGATGACTGCAAGTAGTTAGGACTTGCAATTTTGTGGCTTGTGTTTTATCGTGCCTGTTGACATTAGTGGCATATAGGGAACTTACATATATTCCTAATATAACTTTACATAACAAAATAAGGCATAATTAAAATTAAGAGATGTAGGTTGTAAAATATCATGAGAATCTAGAACATGCAATTTTCTGGCTGCTTGTGAGCAAGCAATCCATTGGTCCAAATGACTATTAAAAGGGTGGATATATTCCCTTAAAATACTCAATTTCTTTCACTAATAACTATATCTTCCATTGGAATATATAAGTTCTGTTTAATAGATCTGACACGGTTAATTCTGATTCTACATTCAACATTGAAAAGGCTAGCTAAATATCTAGATAGATTAATTGATTTTCATTTTTGGTTTCTTAGTAAGTCATACATATGGCATTATTCTTTCTGCAGGTTGCTGCTTGGAAAGACAGTGATGGCGACTGGTATGAGACTGGCCTCCACATATTCTGTAAGTTTATTGTTATTATAATTGCCAATTTTTGATGAAGAAAACCTTGTTTTTTTTATTTATATTAGTCTTTTATGCAAAGATTTCAGTGCCATGCTATTCCACTCCAAACTATCAAAATTTACCATTTCGACTCCACACCAGCACCAAGACATGTTGACGCAGGGTAAATTACCCCATGCCACTTTACTGCACATGTATTCCCGTGGTCAACCACAGGTGGTCTCACGTGCTCGTGGCTAGCATGGGACGAGATAGAAGGACTTGAGTTTGATTCCTTCTGTTGATCATGGCGCAGGAATTGGGGAAGTTAATGGCTATAAAACAAATGAGGGGTTAAGATATCAACACTAGGTAGTGGCTGCAAGTGTCAAATGAGGAGTGGAGGGCTGCCAACAGCAGTGTTGAGCGGCCATCAGAGATATTAAACTTTGGAGCAGTAGTGCTGTGCATTGACGAATTAGGGAGGAAGAAATTGTCGAGGGTGGGAGTTGCAATCTTTGGTTGAATCATGATTGAGAAATCTTGGTGGGAGCAAGCAGAATTATAAGAAATGGGAAAGGGTATTGAGGTTTTATATTTTTTGATATAATGATTTAATTAAAACTGATATATGTACATTAGCTAAAATAACTGTTATATACATGTATATGTCTGCTTACCAAATGATGAAGAATTTCTAGCTACTCCTCATGCCTCCTGTGCTAAATATGAGCATAAACAATAAATGTGATATAGTGGTGATAGAAGTTGTGCTAGTGGAAGTGGTGCAATTGCTACACCAACATCAAGAGTGCAAGTAATTATGTTAACTCACCGGAAGGTTTTATTGGTCTTTTCTTTCCTTCCATGGGATGAATTTTGTGCCATTGATATTGATGACCTTCCCAGACCAGGATAGCAAAAGTAAACAGTTCTAGTAGAACTGATGATGCTTGTACAAGGGAGAAAAAGAAATAGATTAACTAAAATAGTTTTAATCAAATTCTTCCTAATGCAGCAAACATTACATGTTACCATACATAGTGTTCAACATCCAAAGTCTAGTTTTGATGTCCAACCTATGATTGCATATAAAATTTGTTACTCCATACCTAAATGGAACCCATATGAGGTTATGTTGATGGGATAGTTGGATTGGAAGCATTATTAATTTTCTATTATACTGCAATAAAAGGTGGTGCTTCATAAATTTATTGATTTATTGATGCAACTACAGAATCCCTTTTACATATATTGCCTAATGGACAATGTAATTTGAGAGATAAGTGTAGAAGATATAATACGCACGTTGTCATAAACAATGCTGCCAACATTGTTTATGAACATTAGAGATCTATTGGAGGAAGAACATCTAACATGGTTCAAGATACCATGTGCAGCGTATTCATCGATTTGATGATGTTGGGCAACAATAATCCTGATATAGTGAAGAAGCTATTGAGAAGGGGTAATCATTAACAAAATTTCTTTATAATTATTGTTGGGTTCATGGATTAATGAGGTTTTGTTGACAAGGAGATTTTATGACTGATAATATCTAGGTTTGTAACTTCCTCCTGCTAAAGTCATTATCCTAGACAACTATCAGATTGAAGGACATGTTTACATTTAAGGACTAGGAAGCCTCATAATAGTCTAGCATTATATACAACAACAACAACAACAACCAAGCCTTTTCCACTAGGCGTGGTCGGCTATATGAATCCTTTTACGCCATTGAGCTCTATCTTCTACTATATCATCATCTATATTTAAATAAATTTATCTTATTTTATTATTGCTAACCAAGTCTTTTTTGGTCTTCCTCTTCCTCGTTTGATATGCATATTTATCATAGTTTCACATCGCCTAACTGGAGCATTAATTGGTCATCTAAGTACATGTTCGTACCATCTTAAACGTGTCTCTCAGAGTTTTTCCTCAATAGATGCAACTCCGACTTTCTCTCTAATGCTCTCATTTTTTATTTTGTCTATCCTCGTATGCCCACACATCCACCTTAACATCCTCATATCTGCAACTTTCATCATTCTTCTGTTCATGTGATCGAGTCATAGCCCAACATTCAGCTCCATATAACATAGCAGGTCTAACTGCGATTTTATAGAACTTACCTTTAAGTTTAAGAGGTACTTTATGGTCACACAAAACACTCGACACTACCCTCCACTGCACCCATCCTGCTTATATTCTATGTAAGATATCTCTCTCAATCCCTCAATCGTTTTGCAAAAATGATCATAAATATTTAAATCTCTCGGTTCTGGACAACTCATCCTCTCCTATCTTAACAATTGTCTCATTACTTCACATATTGCTAAACTTAAATTTCATATATTCTGTCTTTAATCTACTAAGCTTAAAATCTTTCCCTTCTAGCGTTTTCCGCCAAGATTCTAGTTTAGCATTTACTCCTTGTCATTTACCAAAATAATATCATCTGCAAATAACATGCACCACGGTACTGTGTCTTGAATGTGCGCAGTGAGTTCGTCCATAGTTAGTGTAAAAAGATATGGACTTAGAGCTGATCCTTGATGTAACCCTATCTTTATTGGAAATGTTTCAGTTATTCCGCCCGAAGTCTTTACTCTAGTCGTTATATCTTCGTACATATCCTTAATTAGGTCAATATATGTTACGCTAACACCTCTCTTTTCTAGAATTCTCCATATAATTTCTCTTGGGACTCTATCATAAGCTTTTTCTAAGTCAATGAATACCATATGTAGATCTTATTTTTGCTCCCGATATTTTTCAATTAATTGTCTAAGAAGATGTATAGCTTCGATTGTCGACCTTCCAGGCATGAACCCAAATTGATTTTCAGTCACTGTGGTCTCCTTCCTTAATCTTTTTTCTATTACTTTTTCCCAAAGTTTCATAGTATGACTCATTAGTTTAATACCCCTATAGTTTGCATAATTTTGTACGTCTCCCTTGTTCTTATATAAGGGAACTAGAGTACTTATCCTCCATTGATCAAACATTTTTTTTGTTTTCAATATCATGTTAAATAATTTTGTAAATCATTCAATACCTTATTTCCTTAGGCACTTCCATACCTCTATCGGAATATCATCTGGTCCAATGACTTTTCCATTGTGCATCTCATTTAAAGTTTGTTTTATTTCTAAAGTTTGAATTCTACGATAAATATTAAAATTTCTATGCTCATGTGACCTACTTAAATTACCTAAGTTAAGTTGATCACCTAAACCTTCATTAAAAAGTTGATGAAAATACCTCTTCCACCGCTCTTTTATTTTTCCATCGTTTACTAATACCATATTACTTCCATCTTTAATACATTTTATTTGGCTAAGATCTTTTATTTTCCTTTCTCTCACTTTAGTTATTCTATAAATGTTTCTTTCTCCTTTTGTATCTAATTTTTGATCTAATTGTTCAAAAGTTTTATTTTTTTGCTTGACTCACTACTTTCTTAGCTTCTTGGCTATTGTATATTTTTTAAATTTTCCTTGTTCTTACAAATATATTATAAGCTATTCGTTTTTCCTTCACTTTCTTTTATACTTTCTCATTCCACTACAAAGATTCCTTTCTTAGTGGTGCATGTCCCTTTGACTCACTGAGTATACTCTTAGCTACTATTTTCAGCTTTGATACCATCTTATCCCATATTGTATTAGAGTCATCGTATATTTCACCTAATGCTTGTACTTTTACCTTCTCTTAAATATATTTTGCTTCCCATCTTTTAATTTTCATCACTTAATTCTAGGAATCATATATATTTTCTTTCTATTGATACTATATTTGAGGCGTATATCCAACACTACTAACCTATGTTGGGTTGTTAAGCTTTCTCTAGGGATGACTTTTCAATCTTTACAAATCTTTCTATCCTTCTTCCTAACTATAAGAAAGTCAATTTGCGATTTATGATTCTCACTTTTGAATGTGACTAAGTGTTCTTCTCTTTTCTTAAAAAACATATTAGCTAATATAAGATCATATGCTATCGCAAAATCTAATATAGTTTTCCCTTCTTCATTTCTCGTTCCAAACCCATAACTCCCATGTACCCTCTCATATTCCTCATTTTTCACTCCGACATGCCCATTTAGATCACCTTCCATTAAAATCATTTCATTTGGTGGAATATTTTGTAGTATTTCTTCTAAATCCTCCCAAAACCTTGATTTGGTAATTTCATCTAATCCTACTTGTGGTGCATATACGCTAATTATGCTCATAGTTTCTTTCGTCACTATTATCTTAAGGGTTATAATTTTATCCCCTTTTCTAACTACTTCTACAACTTCATCCTTTAACAAACTATCTACAATAATACCCATTCCATTTCTTGCTTTACTCTTTCCAGTGTACCATAACTTAAAATCCGAGTTCTCTATCATCTTTGCCTTCTCGCCTATCCATTTTGTCTCTTGTACACACAAAATACTAATTCTTCTTCTAATAATCATATCTACTACCTCCATTGATTTACCGGTGAGAGTTCCTATGTTCCATGTTCTAAATCTTAGATTATTAGTTTTCCTATCATATTTATTCTTATCCAATCTATGGTATGAGAACTCTTATCTATTTAACACTACACCCAAGTTCTCATGGAAATGTAGTGGTCCTTGCTGAGATGTTACAGTCGGACCCTGTAATGGGAATTCTTGCATATTTAGCACTATACCCGAGTTCTGGAGATGTAGCGGTCCTTGCTGAGACGTTACAGTCGGACTCTGCAACGCGTTCCTTTCGTGGAACAACCTAGCATTAGCACAATAGTTTAATGGATCAATTCATTGAATATTTGTCATAGTTTTGACGCTGGCCGGCAACCTAACGTAACCCTCCTCCTTTATCTGGGCTTGAGACCGGCCATAACCGGTCTAGCACTATATAAAAAATTATTATCTCTACTAGTGGGACTATATTGTAGAGATTCTTATGGCAATAGAGCGTTGTTCTGCATAAGGTTAACAGAGTCAAGATACTATAAATAGGCAACATCTGCCATTTAACTCATGAATCAAAAGAGGAAATCCAAAGGTTGCTATAGTCACCAACCAAATATAAATATCATGTATATTCATTATAAGATGAGATACCAAATGGAACAAAGTATTCATTTGACAAGTACATTTTTTTAATAATAAAAAATTAATATTGATTATTGATATTATATATATGATTAGTTATTTAAGTTATTATCTCAATCTAGCATATTAAATCATAATCTCCTAATAGCCCTAAAAATGTGACATCAAGAGTATAGTGAGAATTGATTAGTTTGAGAAATATGACTCTTTTAGCCATTCTTTTGCGGTGTCATAATGATATATTATTATTAATCATTATCAATATATATAAATGACTATTTTAATTTTGTTTATTTATTTATCTTACAATTGAGTGGTACCGATTGGTGGTTACAATATAGACTATTATCCTTAAAACTAGAACACTGTAGATCCTCTTGTACATGATGCCTACTAGTGGTTGCGAAAGAATTAATCACTTTCTCCCTCATTTATACAAAGTGTGAGTCTCTCTTATCTTCAATTGGAGAAGATGATCAATGATCACTATAATATATGTCTTCAACTACGGTCATAACATAATAGAGCGAAAATAAGAGTCCAGTGATGTACACCTATTTCATATTGGATTCATCCAAATTAAGGATAATTTAATGATGGATTAATGGAGTGTTGTTTAGGCCAAGAATTTGTTAATTGATGAAGTAGAAGATCCACCATGACCATCTTAATTCCTTACCCAACAGATTGAAGAAGTGTAAATTGGAAGAGATGCTGGTGAGGAAGAGAATGATGATGAAGCTTTTGATTAGGAATTTCTATTGTATGGATCTTAACCAAGATGTTCTTAGACATTTCAACCTCAAACACAATCAAAGGCAAATAAAGAAACATCGATGAAAAGTTCAAAATGATGATAGTGACAACAGGGCAACTGCTGATAAAGGTGATGATAGTAGAGATGCACTTGATGGTTGTAAAACATATATTCCCTTGACTCTGACATGTGAGCCTTGGACATATAAGCAAGGGCATAGACATGCAACTTAGGATAATGACGATGGCACTAGTAGTATTAAGAGTTAGTATCAATGCCAATATAAGGGTGACACACAAAATAAAACTTATAATTATCAAATGTGGGAAAGTTTAGTTGATATTGATTTTGATTGAGGTTCATCATATTCTTCTCTTATTATATCTCGCATCAAATGGCGATATATTATATTAGAGCTCAGAGACATTTGTAGTATTATCTTGTGTCTGTACCTCTATACCAGCTTTAATTCAAGTGATGCCTACTTAAAATTAACTCCTAGTTTCTAGACATGTTGATGGACATGTGGAGAAATCAATTGTAAAACCACATGTTCGGGGATGATTATTTAATTTAGCTGTTGAAAAACTATGGTTGATTTTATAAAGATGTTACAAGAACTAATGCTTCCATATGATAAACAACATTCTTTTCCATTTAGGTATTAACAAGGTGACATGTTGTCTATTTCACTAAACTTATCCTAATTATTTGTGTAAATTTAAATTCGAATTAGTGTTGCATCAATTTTTTAAGAAAGAAACATGTGTTTATTTTCCTTTATTTAATATTTTGTTTAAGCTATAGGCCAACTTCCGTGATCATGAATTCAACAGACATCACCTGAAATATAAATTTAAAAGTGAAATTTTGTAACAATCAAATTTAATGAAAATGAATTTTTTAATATAATACACTTATATTTAAAAATATGTACAGAAACGATATCAACACAGTATGATATGGTATTGAAATTGTTAGCTAGAGCCCTAGAGCCAATCATTAGATGATTGTATTTTGGACTTATTGTATCATATTCTATATAAATAAAGGCATTTGGATTTTGGTTATTATACTTACTTGTATTTGTGCCAAATAAACTAAGTATAATAATGTCCTTGAGTAGATGGTTCTCACCTATATCAATCGGTTAGTTGAACCGATAGTGAGATGATATAGGGAACACTACTCTTAATCATTCCTAGTCGAGTATTAACATTCAGGGACAATGTTAATGCAATAAGACTAGCATGTAGGTCAACTCGATGACTTGATCTCACAAGTCATGGATATAGAGATATCAAGTTGACACATGGGTATACATTAGAGAATGTATACTGAATGACCCGCCATGAGAAAGTATCATGGATCGTTATATGAGTGTCATATACTTTCTCATGTGGCTATTAGTATGACTACTAGTCCTTAGACCTGAAGTCACCATAGATCCCTACATAAGGAGTTATGTACTTTGGTTTCGTCAAACGTCACCCGTAACTGGGTGGACTATAAAGGCGATTATTGGGTATATAACAAATTATCCAGAGGGATGTGAGTGATGTAGATGGGATCTATCTCTCCTATATGACGGGAGAGACATCGGTATTCTTGATAGAGTGAGACCACGAAGTGCATGGCCATGCCCAAATGAGTCAATATAAGATATTGAGCTCATTTGATTTAGTGAGTCTACTTGGTGTTCAAGATTTAGATTGATTAGAGGATGACACGGTCTATGCCTCACATTGATCAATCTAGATGTCTAGGATAGAAGGACACTTGTCATATATTGTGAGGAGTCACAATTAGTAGTCACAAGGTGATGTTGGATCTCGACATTCTTGTAACTTGGGTAGTAATGATGTGTTGCTAGATACCGCTCATTACTTATGCTCCTAAATGGGTTTAGGCATTGCCAACGTTACAAGAACCTATAGGGTCACACACTTAGGACAATTAGATGGAGATTAGGTTCATATGATGAACCAAGAGGACTTGATTCATTTGATGGATCTAATTGGATTAAGAGTAAATTGGGCTAATTGAGTTAGACTCAAGTTGATTCATGTATACAATGAGTCTAATTTAGATTATGACTCATTAGATCAATTTAATTTAATGAATTAAATTCATTATATTAAGTTGGCTTGAATCAAATGGTTAGATTAGATCAACCATGGAAGAGATTTGGTCAAGTTTGACTTGATTTGAGAGGAAGATGAAAAGTCAAGTTAGACTTGACTTTATGCCACCTCATTGGTGAGTTGGCATTGAAGTGGACCAATGATGTTACTCCACATCATCATGGGTGCCACCTCATGGAAGTTACAAAGCCATTTTCTTAATAACTTCACATTAATTGCATTTAATGGGGGGTTACACTATGGGAAGTGGCCGGCCACTTTTGGTTTTGAATGGAATTCATTTTTTCATTCAAGTGTGCATTTTCTTCCTTCTTCCTCTTGGAGCTCTCTTCCTCTCCTTCTCCTCCTCATCTTGGCCGAACCACAAATAGGTGCTAGCACACCTCTTTGTGTGTTTTTCTCCACCTACGTGTTCGTGTGGATACTTCTAGAGGGGTATCTATCTTGATACTCTCGAGATCCGGCGTTTTGGACGAGCGGGATACGCGAAAGGCACGCTTCGAAGGTATAATTCTTCTTCATGTAGATCTAGGAGTAGATCTAAGTTGTAAACTCGTACTCGTATCGTTTTTGAAAAGTTTTCTTCGCATGAGATCCGTTGGCTAGGGTGATTCGGGGTTTCCGCGACGCGAAAAAGCGGTTTTCGCGGCCCGAAAAACCCAACAGAAATTGTATCACTCCAGTCAAAGACAAACTTTGGCATGGCTCAAAAATTTAATTTTATGTTTATCCAAAAGCAGCTGATATAGCTATGATTTTTTAGCTGTACTCATTATTGTGCACATTTACATTTATGTTAACAACATATGTAAGCTTTTGTACTCAAATGGTTATTTGATCAAATTGACAAAAAAAAATGATATTGAAACACATAAAGGTAGTCCCTCATCTTTACAGTAGGAACTAGAATATGTCAAGAGGCATTAGTTAAAGTTCCTTAACTAATACAGCCCACTTACGATGAAAGCACTATGTACAACCAACTTAAGATGTAGATATAGTGCTTGCATCTTAAGTGGGTCTCCATGATGTTATGGTGTCCACATTGATAATTTGCTTAGTTACAAATCACAGTCATTAAAGAAAGTCCAGATCTTGTTAAAGAAAGAATACAGTCCATATCTTGTTAAAAGAAGTGTCTGAATTATATTTCTGATAACGGGGTACTTAATCTGTGATCACATGAATTAGTTCAAAATGGAAACTCAATGACACCAAGGAAACTGCACATAAAACACACAAATGCTTCTGTTTTACTTCTGGAATTTGCCAGTATGGTATCTATACTTACTGTTCATGGTTATGGAATTCCTGACATGATTTAGTGGATGCTTTTGTGTTTTGTTTATATTAACTGTTAAATCCAACTAGCTTAACTATTTAATTGTAGTTTTTTGCTTCTTTAGCATAGAGAATAATGAATCCATTACTGCACCACTAATTTCATCCTTGTTTTCTTGAAGTTGGAGCATATCCAAATATACAGAACCTGTTTGGGGAACTTGGGATCAATGATCGCTTGCAATGGAAGGAACACTCCATGATTTTTGCTATGCCAAACAATCCAGGAGAATTTAGCAGATTTGACTTTCCAGAGGTTCTTCCTGCGCCTCTCAATGGTATGTTTACTCTTTTGGTGTCTCATCATGAGACTCCGAATTGCAAAAGCATTCTCTAGGAAATTGCATCCCATTGTTAACAAATGCATGTTCAGTGTCATGGAGGCATGAACTTTGCAGTGTAGGGAACAGCAAATGGGAAACAAGATACCATAATGAACATTTAGCACACCATAATCGTCATGATTATCAAGCTAAGTTACTCCCAACTCTTTAGGGCAGGTTTTAGCATATTATGATGGGGTTGGTAATTGGGAAAGCTGATAATTAGATATTGCTGTATTTTAAACTTATATTGAGTCACATTGTCACGTCCTGCACAAACTAGACTTGCCGTTAAGCTAGCTTCACTCACTACATGTAAACTACAATACTGTCAGAGCAAAAATACAAATAACAACTAACTAAATACATAACTTTGAAGAAACTCCACCACTATTATGTATAAATCTTAGCAAGTAACCTTCCGCCACTAGTATGCATAAATCTCAGCAAGTAACCTGGAGGTCAAATACTCCAGAATGTGAGTATAAAAATGCAAATTGGGCATACAAGAGAAGTGCATCTCATAACAAAATCTAATAGGAAATAGTCATGATCATCATTTTCTGAACTTAACCTTATTAATTTCTTGTCACAAATTTATCGTATTTTCTCTTTTATACTCTTACAAGTATCCTTGATTTAATTATTAAGGAATTCACATATATACATAGATGAACTACAATTTGCCTAGTAAAAGATGCATCGTATATAGAGATGAACAACCTGTAGGATCGGTGTGAGTCGATAGAAGGGGGTGGTGAATATCAATCATTTCTTTTCTTTGTTTCGTCATATGTTCGATCTATCATATTAGTACTTGCAGCGAAAATATAATAAAAAAACAAGAACGAAAAACTTACAGAATTTACTAGGTTCTCAACCCCATGTCAGTACGTCCAAGGTCTAAGTATGGGAGGTACTCGCCCACTCGTGGTCTCCTTTTTGAAACTCTTCCGGAGGCGGAGAAATGCGTTTTACAGTTTAGATTTACAAGTACAAAGAAGATATAAAATAGTGTATGACTTGTAAATAAAAATAAACACAATGTTGCGGCCGATCCAGAAGTCTTGAGCGCAGCGCACCCCTCTTGGAGCTTCCCTGGTCGCATAGTTTCGCGTCGTAGCTTTTCTTTTGAGTACACAAAGTATGAGTAGTAGATAATTATTGTATATGAATGTTCTGGTCGAGGCTGCTTATAAAGACTTCTCCGGGTGCTTGGACCAACCCTGGGCGCTAGATTCGGCCTCATCCGATCCGATTGTGTCGCGTCTTATCCGACTCGATCATATCTTGGTCCGGGGCCGCCGGACGTGTCCGACGCCCATAATCAATCTAGTTTGCATCTGTCTGTTCCCAGTCTTGCTTCTAGCTCTAGGTTCTTGCAAGACAACCATATAAATACACACAAGCATCCTAGCCTAATCCTGTAAGTCTACTTGACCTACTAGGTTTACCTGTTGCTTGAAGTTCACTCCTCCAAGACTTTAACCACCTAGGGTTCACTCTCCTAGGATTTTCCTTTGCCAAGCATTCAGTCACCTTAACCTATTTGAACTTTTGCATAATATCCGATTCTCAATAACCTGCTAGGTCTTTTCCTTGCTAGTCATCCAGTCACCCTTGACCCGACTAGACTTTTGCTTAACATCTAGTTCTCACTAACCTGCTAGGTATTTCCCTTGTTAGTCATCCGGTCATGCTTGACCTAACTAGACTTGCAATCTTAACTCGAGTAGACTTTTCACTTCCAAACTTCAGGCCTTGTTTGGATAACCCTTGATCAAATCTGACCAGACATTAGTATATTGTCAAACATCGACACCCTGGAGGCTGATTGCACCAATAATCTCTTTATTTTTGATGTTTAACAATACTCTTAAGTTAGGTTTGCGTCTTAAGGGTCTTATGCCAAAACTGAGAGATTCTAAATATTTCTAACTTAAGGTTCACTCTCCCCACACATATCAAAACAATATTTACCTAAGGCATCCTTAGGTTTTGCACCAATAACAAGCTTTTGAAATAGTTTTCAAAAAATAATTTCCAAAATATTTCAAGTTAAGTTTATGGAAATAATGTTTTTGAAAAACACATATTAAAGCACATTATCACAAAATGTTATTTTTTGAAAACACTTAGAATATTTTGAAGACAAGCCAATGTTTTCAAAAACTAATTTTTAATAAGATTTCTTTTAAGTCCTTTTAAGGAGTTTCAAGAAATTTTTGCTAAGTACTTTGAAGAATTTTTCAAATATTTTTCCAATATTTTTCAATGAATTTTTACAAATTTTTTTCTCTAGATTTTCCAAAAGTTTTAAAATTTTTGAAGGTGTAAAAACATAATATTTTTTTTTTGAAATGTAATTTTGAAAAAATCTCATCCTTGTTAACCACAAGGAACATCTACTTATGTGTCTTAGGGTTTTAGAATTTCAAGGTTGACCTAAGGATATTGACTCTAAGTATTGGTTAACAAACATGATTTTTCAAAGTATATAGGCTTTCAAAAAGTATTAATAAATACATTAAAACATTACTATATTGAATCACTATTTTAAAAATAATTTAGGAAAGTATTTTTATAAGTTCTGAAAATCTTTTTGAAAATATTGCCAATTTAATGATCACTATCATCTTATCCACATTTGGTAAGGGGTAATCAACCTTGTAATATAATCAAGATTATATTACAATATTGATTACTTTGTTTGGTACAGTTTTAAAGTTGTAATGTAATGTAATCTGGATTACAAAAGATAATAAAGTTTTATAATCTGGATTACAAGACCAATACCATGTAATCCAATTACATTCTAAGCTCAATGTTTAACTAAAATTTAAATACCAAATATACCCCGAGTCTATTTCCTACACCAATCGGTCGTCGACGTTGCTGCCGTCGGTTGCCACTGTCTGCTGTCGCCGTCGCCTGCAGCAGCCTCAGCCTTCTTGTGCCGCCAGCCGTTGCCGACGGCAGAGGTTATAGGATATTTTTGTCATTTTATAATAATATGAATTACATTTCTTATAAAAAAATAATGGACACCAAACAAAAGAATATAATAACTCTTGTAATAAAAAATTACATGCATAGTATACAACTCTTTCATTAACATAGTAATGTAATATTAATTACATTGCATTATAAATTTTATTACATTACAAGTTTGATTACATTACCTCTAACCAAATGCAGCCTATGTGTTTCAGTACAATCAATCATGGTAATTTTATACGTATTGCGAGATGATTTTCAATTTTATTTGATTTAAAATTTGCGTTTGAATTTGGAAGATTGTTTGACTTTGTGGTAGATTTAGGTTTAATCGCCAATCAGTTAAGTGTACATTTTAAAAATTGACTTCCAAGTCATGGCAAGATATAGTGACCTTCTTGGGTATCAAAGCAATGCCCACCTCCTTAGACAAAGTCTTTTTAAGAAATTACACACTTAACCTACTTCTTGAAAAATCCTATTTTAACTAGTCTATGATGTGGCGATGTAGCTTCAGTTAGTTTTACTTAGCTAAACAAATTAAGTAGGGTACTCTTTACCCCACCTGACTACCCAAATTAAACTTTCATAATATACTATTATCTCGTCCAACCCTGGTATTATGTTGGGCAAGAATCAAACCGTCTTTTTCCTATCTAACCGTTATAGATTAAGCAAAAATAAACTACTAGCTTGTATGATAAGACATTTATAAGCATAAATTAAGCATATGCATGAACATGGTAAGTATGCATGTGTCGATCAAGTCAAACAATTATAAGTTAATTTCTAAGAATATTAAATTCTCGATTTGATACATTTCGTGTGAACACATTTTTTTTATTAGATTTATTGTTGAATAAGGGTATCATTTTATTAATTAGTTTCATAATTATAATGTACTCGATTATAACTTAGTTTATAACTTTTAATTTTTTATTTGGGTTTGATATTTTATTTTTTGAAATATTAATTTATTTTTCTAATTATGTATTTTTTTGAATTTCTAAAAGTTTTGGATTTAATTTTTGAATTTAGATTTGAGTAAATTTTTATTTCATAATTAAATGAAACTTGATGATAATTAGTCTAAACATTTAATTTCAGGGTTTTTAAGTTTAGTTTTAACTTATTAAGATTTGTAGATTTTTTTTCTTGAATTTTGGTATTTAATTTTGAAAATTTCAGATTTAATTTTCAGTTTTTAGAATTAATCATTGTTTCATAATTAAAGGGACTTTATTATAATGAATTTTAAAATTTAATTTCAAATTTGTATACATTTAAATTTGAATTATTATTATTAAAATTTGTATATTTATTTTCTGAATGTTTAAGATTAATTTTGAAAATTTCAGATTTTCTTTCGAATGTTTAAGATTTGGATTATAATTTATCTCATTTAAAATTTGATCTTTTGATTTTGTTTTCTTCGGATAATTATTGTTTAAATTTTTAAAATTACTTTAAAGATGAGAATTTACTTTGTTAAAATTTGAAGTTTTATTTTATGATTTTTTAAAATTTAATTTTAGATTTTTTGCATTTAAATTTTTAAGATTAAAATTGATCAAATTATTTTAAAATTATCTTAAATAAATAATTTATTATTTAATTCTGAATTATTTAAATTTTTAAGATTTGAATTTGAATGGTTAGATTTATTTTGATTATTATTTAAATTACTCTTGGTTAGTTAAATTATTAATTAATTAAATTAATTAATTTGGAATTATTCAAATCTTTATCTTGATTATGAATTAATTGAATTTGAATTTTTTAATTTAAAATTATCTTCATTTGATTTATTAATTAAATTTGTAATAATTACATTTGATTTATCCAAATTAAATTTGGATTAAAGAATTTTTTTTTATCAACATTGTAAGTATGTAGTTATTTTCTTGATTAAGTTTATTATTAATTATTTCTGAATATTTAAGATTTATATTTGAATTTATCTTAATATTTGAATTTTCAATTTAATATTTTTAATTAATTTCAATTTATTAGTATTAATTGATTTTTTCAACTTAATATTTTTATTAATTGAATGTTTATTTAATTTCGAATTTTGAATTATATTTAATTTTTTTGAAATCAGTATTTTTAATTAATTTCAATTTATTAGAATTAATTAAATCTTTCAAATTAATGTTATAATGCAAATCTAAATTATTATAAGAAAAAACTAGTTTATTGTGCATGATACTTGGGCCATTTTTGTAATTAAACATACTAATCTTTTTTGCAACCCTTAATTTCTGGGGACTATTACTTCGTCTTCTTTTCTAGGCACTTGTTCTTGTAATGTCTAAATCTCTGGCACTAGAAGCACGTGATGTGCTCTCGATTCCTCAGAATCTTATGAATATGACACTTATTTGTTGTAGTGCCCTCTCTCCCTGCAATTAAACCAAATAATATGGAATTTGAAAAACACATTTAAATTATACCTTTGCTCCCCCTCAATCTGTGGTCTCCTTACTCCCTTGGCGGTTAGTCCAATCAAGAGCCCTCCAGGTTTTGATACCAATTGTAGAATCGGTGCGAGCCGAGAGGGGTGTGTGTGAATATCTATTCTTTCTTTTCTTCGTTTCATTGTTCATTTGATCTATCATATTAGCATTGAAATATAATAAAGACTCGCGAGATTTACTTGGTTCTCAACCCTAGGATCAATATGTCCAAGGCCTAAATATGGAAGGTGTCCGTCCACTAGTGGTCTCCTTTCCGAAACTTTTCCAAAGGCGGAGAAATACGTGTTACGGTTTTGATTTACAAGCATAAAGAAGACATAAAATAAAGTATTACTTGTAAATAAAAAGAAACACAATGTTGCGGTTGATCATGAAGTCTTGAGTGCAACGCACTCCTCCTAAAGCTTCCTTGGTCGCATAGCTTTGCGTCATAGCTTTTCTTTCGAGCACATAAAGTATGAGTAGTAGAGGATTGTTGTATATGAGTGCGCTGGTCGAGTTGGCTTATAAAGACTTCTCCGGGCACTTGGACCAGCTTGGGCACTTGAACTTGGCCTTATTACGTCGCAGCTTATCCTGCTATCACCCTTGACTTAAACCTTTACTTGTCCTTAAGCAAAAAACCTGCAATCTAGACTTATGTGGCTAAATAGTGCATCATAGTCTCTAGCGAATCAATCTAATCTTATCAAATGATTTTATTGGTGGGCAAAATACAAAAGTTGTTCGCGCACAACTTAAGGATTAGTTCTTTGTGCTCTGTGTAATAGTGGCCTAAGCCTAGTTAAGTCGTTATCTAACAGTGTTCTTTATTCTTCTGGCAATAGACACTTATTTGTCACACGTATGATTTCTCCCTCTCATACTACATAAGATCTCAAAGGATTACTCGGAATTAAGAGAAACATAACGTTTATTTCCTTAGTAACCTAACTCAGTCTCAAAGGGGTAAATTGTTAGTTTCCACTCACGATAACTGTTTTATATCCCTTATTCAAATGATTGTGTTTTTTTGGGTGCTTTAAAAGTGTAGCACTAATACAAATACAAATATATAAATGAAAATGCAGGGATTTTGATTTTTTCAAGTGAGTTGCCATGATCCGAGATTATCTAGTAACCAAAATGTAATTGAGAGGTCATCTTAGAAACACAAGTACTAGTCCAGTTCTATGAATCATGACTATTATCTGCCATCAACACTAGGCAAATGTAGGGATATCTTAAAACAAGGCAACACTCAAACTCTTATAGAAATATTGCTCACTTCATGCTATTATGAATAGAAAAAGATAGATTACTAGACATACTAACACCATAAGTCAATAATAAACCACATGAAATTTAAAACAAACGGGCATTAAGGAACTAACAATCATGACACGATGCATGATACAACTAGGAAAAATTTTATTATGTAAAAAGAAATATGAAAAAACTAAATTGAACCCAATACATCTCTAGACTTGAAGTTAAGAAAGATCTTGGGTTGCCTCTTAAAAAGCATTTGTTTTAGGTTATTAGCTCGACCCCTTATTAGGTTCATCTAAATCATGATCTTGCCGGAGTAAGATATCTCCGGACTTTCTTTCTAATGGCCCATAATGTGGGAGGAGCTTTCATCATGAGGAATCACTCTCTCCTTCTTCTCCTTGAAGATTCCCTTTGGAGGTTGGAGAAGGTGCAATTAAAGTATCCAGGCCAAGAATGCAATTGTTACAGTTGATGTTGAGCCTTGTTAAGAAGAAATAGAGGCATAGGCAAAAGTGGGAGTGTCCAAGTTTGGGGTCTCCAGCTATCCACCGCTTCCCACTCGGAGGGTTGCACACTAATATTATCATCTGCCTTATCTATAATCCCATCATCAACCAAGCATGAATTATTAGGAGTTCCAATAAGAACAATGACAAGGTTAGTTGAACATGCATCAGTAGTCCTATCAATATCTGGAGAATCATCGCTTATATAATCACCATGTAAAACTGTAGAATCATGTACACAATAGCCATCAACTTTACATTCCATCCCCTCTAACACATGATTTGATTGTATCTCCAAATAATGACTTGATGCAGCAAGTTGTAGGGATCGGAGAAACAAGATCCCATGTTGCACTATGAGCTTTTCTAATTCTTGAAATGTGGTTTTCGTCTGACTGGGACAATTGATGTGGTCCGTCTAATAGTGAATCATCCTGAATTCTGATAGATTCTGATTTGCTTGACAAAATTGCTAACACTTTGTATGCAGTTATAATCAAAATTTTGATGATCTATCCAATCTTGATTGTAGTGTTGAGGTGGGTTAAGGATATGTTGCTGTGGTTGTAATTGCTCATTTTGCTCAAAAGTGTCCTGAGGTTGAAAATTCTAAGTTTGATGATCCCCTTAGTCATAGCTTGAAGTACTAGGAACTGAATCATATATGTCTTGATATTTAGGTTGAAATAAATTCTGAAGTTCTGTAGGAGAGCTAATAGCTTTTTGGAAGAAGTAACATAAAGTAGCTGAAGAAGTAACCTGTTCCACTGTACAAAAATTTATACAAGTGACGAACCTTTCCTAACAACCTATTGTGTTCTTTAGAAATTAAATTAGGAATCGCAAACGGAACTTAACATTATTGATTCCAAATTTAACTTATCTGTTCTTAATGGTCTAGATTTGGATCGCAAACGATGCTTAACATTATTGATCCAAATCCACCTATGTTATAAATTCAATTAAATATTAATTTTCAAAATTGGCTTCCAAGACTGCATGGCGAGGCACTAGTCTTTCTTGGGTATGAGATCATCCACCACCGCCTAGACAAAGCCTTTTAAAGAAATCTAATATTTAATTTCCTTATATAACTCTAGGTTTAACCAAAAGGAACAATCGAATCACAAATTCGAAAAAAAAAAAATACAAATTCGAATCACAAATTCGAAACTCTAGAATCATATGCCTCTTGTGTTTGGAATTCATACAAAGAAAAACTAGCATGATGTGGAAAATAATTACTAGTTATACCTTTCTTTGTATGCAACGACCTCTTGATCTTCTGTCGTATTCATCGCCTCCTCTTGGACGTCGTGTGGGCGACGAACCTCTAAGACGAACATCACCCAAAAGCTCCTCCTCCTTCTCTAAGTTTCGGCCACAACCACCACCAAGGAACAAAAGAGAGCAAGGGGAAAGGAAAGGGGAGAGGGTCGACCACAAGAGAGAGCACAAGCAAGAGAATAAGAATTGATGTAATCCTTACTTCTCCTCTTCTTCTCCTTCTCTTTGTATCCGGCCACACAAAGCAACCACAAGAGGTGGCCGGCCCTAGCATGAAGAGAAGCAAGGGCCGACCCTTAGGAGAAGACTAGAGAGAAGAGAGAAAAGAATAGAATCCATCATGAGGCCTCTCCTCCCTTTCTTTTATAATACTTGCCCAAGGCAAATAAGGAAAGATTTTTACAAAAAAATTAAAATCTTCCTTTTGTTTTCCTTTCCTCCTTTTTAATTCCTTTTTCTCTTCTTAATTGATTGAATGGCCGGCCCCTTGCTTGGGCACCAAGCAAGGGTGGCCGACCCTTAAAAGAAGAAAAGTATATCTTGTAAAAATTTTATAACTAAAGAAGGAAAGCTCTTATAAAATTTTATCAGCTCTCTTTTAATTTCCTAATGTGGATGTTTTTTTTTAAAAAAGGAAATTTAAAAACAAGTTTTAAGACTTAAAACTTCTCATTTAAAATTTCCTTTTTTTAACATGGTTACAAAAAAGGAAAGTTTTAAATTTAAAACTCTCTTTTTAAAAACCATGTGGATGGTTAAAAAAGAAAAGTTTTAAAACTTTTAAAACTTTCTTTTAAACCATGTGGCCTAATTCAAATAAGGAAAGTTTTATAATTTTAAAATCTCTCTTTTAAAACTTGTAGATATCTACAAAGAGAAGATTTTAAAAATTCAAAACACCCCTCATACTTTGAATTATGTGGCTAACCCCCTTCTTGCTTGGGCACCAAGCAAGAGGCTGGCCCCTTTGAGGAGGAAGTGGCCGACCCCATGGCTTGATCACCAAGCCATGGGCCGAGCCCCTTCTTGGACACCAAGATGGGCTTTTCATGAGTGGATATGAGGCATTAATGAAGCTACGACAGGGACCTAGAGGAGAAATTGGTTTTGGCCTCCCGACGAGCTCGAGTATCCCGTGTTCGCCCCGAACACACAATCAAGTTCATCAATAATAACTCATTCCACTAGAGAGTTATTATTGCACTACTGCATCAATCCCAAATTACATTATGAGCTCTTTCTTATCATGAGTGTGTTAATCTCCCTGTGTTTAAGATATCGGATGCCCACTAATTAATTGAGTTACTGACAACTCATTTTAATTAATGTCTTAGTCCAAAAGTAGTACCACTCAACCTTATCGTCATGTCAAACTAAGTCCACCTGCAGGGTTTAACATGACAATCCTTATGATCTCCTCTTGGGGACATTATCAACCTAGATTACTAGGACACAGTTTCCTTTTATAATCAACAACACACACTATAAGTAATATCATTTCCCAACTTATCGGGTCTTTTGATTTATCGAACTAAATCTCACCCATTGATAAATTAAAGAAATAAATATTAAATATATGTGCTTGTCATTATATTAGGATTAAGAACACACACTTCCATAATAACCGAGGTCTTGTTCTTTTATTTAGTCAGTATAAAAAGAAACTGCCTCAATGGTCCTACTCAATATATTCTAAGTGTACTAGTGTAATTATATAGTCAAGATAAACTAATACTTAATTACACTACGATTGTTCTGATGGTTTGTTCCTTTCCATCTCGATCGTGAGCTACTGTTTATAATTTACAAGGAACTGATAACATGATCTTCTATGTGTGACACCACACATCATGTTATCTACAATATAAATTAATTGAACAACTACACTTAGCATATAAATGTAGACATTTTTGACCAATGTGATTATTTATTTTAAAATAAATGTTTACAAAAGCTAGGCTTTTAGTATACACTCTAACACCTAGGCCCTCCGATTATACAGTCGCTAGAGTTATTTAATGTACTTCCTAACGATAGATTAATAATATTAAGTAGAAGAGGTAATCTAGAAAGTTTGGTTAAAGGGATACCCTCTTAGTCATACAATTCCTAGATTAGACAAGACGCTTCCTAACATTAATTTGGAGGAAAACTCCTAAAACTCTAATTAGCCTCTTTGACAAAGTATTGGTCCCTGTATCAAGGCCTCCAGAAAGTGGGGTAATATTGATGCCCTTTGTCACTAAGGGTATCCTTTGTCACTAAGGATCCACCATTTATCCAGTCCAGTCAATCTTAACATGGAGGCAAATCCCTCACATCTACATGCATTCACCACATATACATTTCGTCAAACATGTACAAGGCACAATACAAATAGAATAAGTCATAAACACTTCATTGAATAAGGAAATAAGCAAATATATAGTTCATGCATCAACAACACATCATAATTACTCCATATATTCTAAGAATCGAAGGCCTACTCCATAGCAAAGGATTTACAAATCAAAGACACAAAATAAAACATTCTTACAACCCAAAATGGAAGATAAAGGAGAAGAGATGCTTTGTGTTGCTTCGTCAATGTCGTCGAAGTGCTTCCTTGCTCCGGAGAACGGATTGGATGGATTAGCGAAGATGAAGCCTCTAGGGTTTCCCCTAGAAGGAAAGCCCTTTCCCAAGAATAAGGGTGGAGCCCCAAGTCAAAGATAGGTAAAAAAGGTGAGAAGTTTCCCTTTTATAACAGGGGGTATGGCCCCTGCCCTTCGCGCACACGGTCGTGCAGTCAGCGAAAATGCGGTACAACCGTGCCTTAGGCGCATGATCGGGCTGTGTTCTTCTCTGGAATGGGGAGGCATGGTCATGCCTCTTGGCACGGCCCGACCGTGCTCCCTGATGGAAAGTAGGTACGATCGTGCCTCCTAGCACGACCTTGTCGTGTTGCTCTCGGGAATAGGGGCATGATCGTGCCGGGTTGGCACGACCCTACCGTGGCTGTCTTGGTAGGGGGCACGACCGTGCCTCAGGGCAAGGCCTGCTCGTGTGCAACTCTGTGGGGGAGGCACACAGTCGTGCCGGGGGCATGACTCTGGTTGTTGATCTTTCGAAGTTGCTTCAGTGCACCTTTCAACTCTATTTTCGCTCCAATTTGGGTCCTGTCAATCAAAACAAGCAAAGAGCAGATCTCTGAATAAAAGGAGTGGAAGTATGACATAATAATGGAATAGAGTGCAAATAATATATATTATACTCCTGAAAAAATACAAGTAGATGTGCATCAAACAATGTCTAAAAACATTTATAATCTACGCACATAAATCTCCTTTCCGAAACTCTTCCGAAGGCATAGAAATGAATCTTACGGTTTTGATTTTCAAGCACAAAGAAGATATAAAATAAAGTATAACTTGTAAATAAAAACAAACACAATGTTGCAGTTAATTCAGAAGTCTTGAGCGCAACGCACCCCTCCTAGAGCTTCCCCTGTCGCAGAGTTTTGCGTCATAGCTTTTCTTTCGAGCACACAAAGTATGAGTTGTAGAGAATTGTTGTATATGAATGTGCTGGTCCAGTTTGCTTATAAAGACTTCTCCGGGTACTTGGACGACGATTGGACTCGGCCTTATTACGTCGTAGCTTATCCGACTCGATCATATCCTAGTCCGGGCAATCATCCAGATCTTTCCAGTCGTTCAGACCTATCCGGAGCTCCCGGCGTCGGATCTGTCCAGGGCGCTCGAGCAGTCCTGGTTATAATCAATCTAGTTTGCGTTTGTTTACTCCTCAGTCTTGTTTACAATTCCAGGTTTCTGCAAGCCAAGTATACAAATACAAACAAGCATCCTAGCCTAATCCTTTAAGTCTACCTGACTTACTAGGCTTGCCTTTTGCTTGGAGTTCACTCCTCCAAGACTTTAACCACCTAGGGTTCACTCCCTCAGGATTTCCCTTTGCCAAGCTTCCGGTCACCTTGACCTGTTTGAACTTTTGCCTAACATCCGATCCTCACTAACATGCTAGGTCTTTCCCCTGTTAGTTATCCAATCATCGTTGACCTGACTAGACTTTTGCCTAACATCCAGTTCTCACTAACTTGCTAGGTCTTTCCTTTGCTTGCCATTTGGTCACTCTTGACCTGACTAGATTTGCCCTTGCTAGCCATCTGGTCAACCTTGACGTGAATAAACTTCTCAATTCCAAACATCAGGTTTTGTTTGGATAACCCTTGGTCAAATCTGACTAGACATTGGTATAAACCCTGAGATTGATTGCACCAACACAACCCACAATTCATTCAAAACGAAGAGCATCATAAATATATGAATATATAGGGTGAGTGATTTGCAATCCACCCTATCAAGATATATTGTATATACATAAGGTGAATGCCCCTTAATCCACCTAATATAAATACAACAACAACAATATATGGATTGTTCTATGTCATTGGGCTCTATCCCTCAATAAATGCAACTCTGACTTTCCTCTTATTTTTTATTCTATCCATCCTCGTATGTCTATATATCCACCTTAACATCTTGATCTCTACAACTCTATTTTCTGCTCATATGCTTGAGTCATAGCCCAACATCATATAACATAGTAGGTCTAACCGTTGTTTTGTAGTACTTTCCTTTAAGTTTTAAAGGTACTTTATGATCATATAAAACATCTGACGTCCTCTATTTCAACCATCCTGCTTATATTCTATGTAAGATATCTCTCTTAATCCCTCCATCGGTTTACAAAAATGATCTTAAATACTTAAAACTCTTAGTTCCAAACAACTTGTCATCTCCTATCTTAATAATTATTTCATTACGTCTAGTATTGATAAACTTAAATTTCATATATTTTAATCCATCCAATACAAACGGATCATATAAATATACATGGATGAATGACCCACAGTCGATCTAGAGATGCATCTCACAAATGATAGGGTGAACTATTAGAGCCCCTAGATGTGTTGTCAAATAAGTTCAAATTAGGTTCTTGTGTTTTGATTTGTATGTCTAAGTGTGTAGGGACTTAGGAGATCATACAGGTATCCGATGATTAAGGAGCATCGGAGACAACAAAATATATAGGCGAGCGCGTGAAGGATGACATGGGAAAGGAGCTGACGGGCTTGGTGCATCTGAGGTACGAGGAGCTATAAAAGAGTACTCTGGTAGAGCGTAAAGGATGCAAGGGATGCATCCGAGAGACGAGAACCAGGAGGAAGACTGTCGTGAAGAACGAAATTAAGTTGCGGACGACTAGAGAAGAAAATGGTCAACTCCGCAAGTTCACCATAGATGTGGCCATGTCAATAGAGCCCTTGCCGAAATGGATTAGGACGATGTCCACGTCAACAGACTCCAAGCGGAATGCCCAAAGTCATCCAAACCTGTTAAAAGGATCGTTGCCAAGTGGATCGAGTTTGACTATTCGAGGCACCCGGATTGCTTCAAAGTGCCTAGAAGGTGTCACGTCAACAAATGGTTAGATCGAAAGCGAAGGCTATAAAAGGAGGACTGAAGCTCGAAGTTCAGTACATGACACTCGTTTTCATTTCGGTTAAGTTTTGTTTCATTGATTTTGTACTTAATCGTTGTAAGAGGCTTCTCCGCCTCCGGATTGTTTTCAAAGAAAAGAAGATAGTGGAAGGAGCTTTCATAGTTAACCAACAACCCTAGGGTTATAAACCAAGTAATCATCATCTCTTTTTCTTTTGTGTGTTATTTCTTTATTTAATATGTGCCCTTGCTAAATCGTTATCAAGAGAAAATATCATTTTTAATTTATAGGTACATTATTCACCCCTCCCTTCTAGCAATCCAAACTGTTTCCGTCGCTCCAACAATTGGTATCATAGCCAGATCGCTCAAAAGGACTAACCGCTGACTAAGCAACTATATCGAGAGGAATGACCGGATCAAACATCCACCCACCTAAGTTCGAGGGCGAGTCAACTATATGGAAAAAGAAAATGAAGATATTCTTTTAAACTGATTTTGATATTATGCTTCGTATAAAACATGGTTTCGGAGTGCCCAAGAACGAGAATGGTGAAGAAATAGAGGAACAACTATGGATCAAAAAGCAACGAGACGAATTCAGGGCTAATGGTAAGACTGAGTTTCACCTGCTAAGCGTACTACCTGCGCAAAAACTCAACCAAATTGACACCTACGACTCTGCCAAAGATCATTGGAAAAAATTCTTTGAACTCTACGAAGGCACCTTGGAGGCAAAATTGGCTAGACGAGATTTGCCCAGAAATCAACTCAGCAACCTCATGCTGGAAAAGAATGAGAAGGTTGCACAATTACATGCGAAGTTAAAAGAGATCCTCAACCTCCTCAGCAACCTCGGAGAACTGAGACATGTTCAGATCTACACTCAATGCATTTCTAAGAACTCAAGAATGAGTTTTGATAGTAGACTCCTATTATATTTCAAAAAATCTAGGGGTAAGTAGTTTAGAAGATTTTTTTTCAACTATGGAATTACACGAATCTAGATGTGCATGTATGAAAGAAAAAGAAAACGACGAACTACAACATAACTCTAAAAGCAAAGAAGAGCGAGTCAGAATTAGATACATTTTTGGACAGAGAGAAGAATCTTATCTTGTAAGGATGATGAAGAAATTTTTTTAATCTAACAAGTTTGATAAGAAACGGGCTTCAAGATTGTTAATAAGAAAGGAGAAAAAGGAAGGTAAGGTGCTTCAATTGTGACGAGGAAGATCAAATCAAGGACAATTGCCCAAAACTCAAGAAAAAAGAAAAGGGTAAGGACAAGAAGCCTACACTTCAAATACAAAAATCTAAAAGTAGCGTGAGACAACTCCTCAGAAGATTTGGAGTTAGAACAAATAGCAGGGCTTGCAATGATGGAGACTCATCAGGATGGAGGGTACAACTCATCTGGATAAAGCAACAGTGTAGGGGGAGCCTAACCAACGAATCCGAAACGGTAAGTGTGGTACGTAATCTACCCTCTGATCAACTTTAAGATGCAATAAAAATTCTTCCTAGATCATTATGCAAACTAAGGACTAAGCATATAGGATTGAAAATGGTAAAAATTGAATTAGAAAGATTAGAAAATTCATTCTCTAAGAAAGAATTTGAAAAAGTTAAGGATGAAAATGCAAAATTGAAGGAACATAGAAATTTGCATTAGAAAATTTTCCATTGGTTCAAATAATCTATCACGTTAAAGAACAAAATTTAGCTAACAAGGAATAGGGTATGGAGGACTAAAATGTAATTTTAGATACCCTAAGGGCCAAATCAGAAAAAATACCAAAATGCTTTATTCCACAAATTTGATAAATCCAGTAGACATGAATTTATTTTGGTTGCTTAAATCTATTTTGACCATTTATAAAAATTCTAGAATAGTCAACCATTGAAAGAATTTTCTTTAACAAATGGTTGACTCGATATGCATGCATGAAATTAAATATTTTATTTTCTTAATATTCTCTCCAAAATTTATGCAAAATATTTTTATGTAAAGGTAAAACATGTTTTCTACAGTAGGTAAAATTTCATAACTTTTGGACGCATAGAAATTTTGCTAAAAATATTTTTTATTAAAGATTGTATTTTAAAATTAGAAAATTAAAGAAAAAGGATTTTCATTAAAAATTAATTTTATGTGATAGAAAATATTGAATTTTACACTTGATAAATATTTCAGATTTTTTTTTAATTCCGACATGTTTGTCTTATTATTCTTGAACCCCAATTATTATTTTTTTTTTTTTGGTCAAAAGGGGGAGCAATGGAAATTAAGAATAAATGGAGGGAGAGTTATAATTAATTGCAATGTTAAAATTATTTGCAATTATTCTTATGTTATTGTGATTACCCTAATTTAAACTTAATTTGACAAACATCAAAAAGGGGGAGAAGATTAGAACCCCTAGTTGTGTTTTGATGTATTGTCAAATAAGTTCAAATAAGGTCTTGTTGTATTTTGATTTGTTTGTTTAAGTGTGCATGGACTTGGTAGGACATACAGGTACTAGATGGCTAAGAAGCATCATAGACTGCAAAAGACGTAGGCGAGAGAGAAGAATGGCAAGGGAAAGGAATCGATGGACTTGGTGCATCCGAGGTACGAGGAGCTATGGAAGAGTACTCTGGTGGAGCGTGAAGGACGCAAGGGATGCATTAGACGAGAAGCCGGGAGGAAGACTGCTCAAGAAGAACGAAAATAAGTTGGGACGACTAGAGAAGAAAATGATCAACTCCTCAAGTTGACCATTCCAGGCATCCGGATCATCCTCCGAAATTGTGGCCATGTCAGTAGAGCCGTTGCTGAAATGGATCAGGATGGCGTCCACGTCAGCAAACTTCCAGGCCCCCGGAGTGCCCAAAGTCATCCAGAGCCATTAAACGGACCATTGCCAAATGGATTGAGTTCAATGAGTCCAAGCACTCAGACCGCTTTTAGGCGCCCGGAAGGTGCTATGCCAACAAACAGTCAGATTGAAGGTGATGAATATAAAAGGACTGAACCTCGAAGTTCAATACAACATATTAGTTTTCATTTTTGTTCAGTTTTATTTCATTGCTTTCGTGCTTAACCGTTGTAAGAGGCTTCTCCACCTCCGAGTTGTTTCCGAAGAGAAGATAGTGGAAGGAGTTTTCATAGTTCTTGGACTAGAAACTCGACGATTGTAAACCAAATAATCATTGTCTCTCTTTCTTTTATGTGTTATTTCTTTATTTAATGTATGTGTGCCCTTGCTAAGTTGTTAGCAAGAGAAAAGATCGTTTTTAATTTACAGGTACGCTATTCACCCCTCCCTTCTAGCAATCCAAACCGCTTTCGCAGCACTAACATGAACCACTTGTAATTCATATAGTGAAATAGATATCTTATGTAAAATAGCTGAAACCTACAAATGCTTGAAAAGACCCAAGGGCTCTTCTTGAGCACAGAGCGAATGCTTTAAAACATAAATGTTACATTTATTATCTTGTCAATTTAATATTAGTAATAGCACAACCCCTTTTAGACTGTGGAGCTGAAACTCTATAGTGTAAGTATTGCATCCATTATTTTATTAATTTAGTATAAGCATACAACTCTTTTAGAGCGCAGAGACAGTCCTATAGAATGTCATAAACTGAATAGAATTGAACATTTATTAATATTGGGTAACATCATTTCTCCTGCTCAAGTGGGCCTGTACTTCACATTGCAGATCCATGCAATGTCACGGTAATTGGAAGCATGCGTTGTTTTTCACCATAACTAGAGAAAACCAATATGCGTTGTAGGTCCATGATGTTTTTCACTAGAGATGACTAGGGTCAATTATTGTTTTGCATTGGGCTGAGCCAATTGGCTCACCATGAGCTTAAAATAGGTCAGCAAATTTTCCAGTACAGTAGTGTTAATGTAGCAGCTCCCACTTGGTGTTTTTTCTAGAATTGTCAAGGAGAAAAACCTACGTGAGGATGAAAGAAGGCCAAGGGGCGTGACCATTCAATTTGTGAGAATTTGGTGATTAGTGGATTCTTCTTCCTGTTGTATTTTACCTTGCTTTTGCAAATGATTTTTCCATGTAAAATTTGGTATCGGCGCATTGAAAAATTTTCCATTGTGCCTACTTGAATTTCTTGATTCATCCTAATAGTATGTGCTAGTTTTATTCAGTTCGGTATTACTACATTGCTTGGTCGAGTAGTAGGTAATTCAGGCCCAATGACTATATTGCAGTTTATCATATGTTCAGAATGAAACAATTATAATTTTTTTTTTAACTATTTACCAAATGAAATAATATGATGATTTCCTATTCATTTTGCAATTGCCAAAAATTTAATGGGACTGATTGTTAACTGGGGTTCTGAAATTCTTAACTGGGATTATTAAGATGAATTGTTATTTCTTAATACATAATAAAAAATGCAACTAAAAACATGTTTTGTTCTTATTTGTTTTCCGTTTGATCAGAATAGTGGAATCAGTATTTTGGTTTAATATCCCATATGATTAAGCTGTGGAACAGAATAATGGATACCACTCTTATTTTGGTTTTGTATCCCTTTATGTGTAAGCTTAGTGTATTGAATTTCAAGAGAGCATAGAACATTCACAAACAGGTCCATGATGAAAAATTAATTAAACAAGACATATTTCATGAGAATAATATGACTTGAGCTAGGATGCACAGCCAGTGCTCTGATAAACTGATGCCATGTAAAGAATTGATTGAATGGTCAGTTATTCTAAATTTGATAAAAAAACAAATGTCACCCTATTTGTGATTTATGATTTGACATTGTTATTACAAATTAGATTGTATAATTTACATAAAATTCTTCATCCATTAGCGGGTTGACAATGATTGTACCGTATTGGCAGGAATATTTGCAATTTTGAGAAACAATGAAATGCTGACTTGGCCTGAGAAAGTACGCTTTGCTATTGGGCTTTTGCCAGCAATTCTAGGTGGCCAAGCTTATGTTGAGGCTCAAGATGGTTTGACTGTTACAGAATGGATGAAGAAGCAGGTTATACTTCCACTTAGTTTGTATATAGCAAGTGTTACTCCTTGTCCTCACTGCAAATAATGGATGCTAGTTTTATCTTTTCGTATGATTGAAATTTTTTTAGAACAATAGATGTGTAGATCAAAATTTAAAACTGCATTCAAGGCTTTAGAATGTTGAAATGATGTCTTGCTAGTTGTCAGTGGGGTAGATTATTGGGGCATTTCTTGAAGAATTATGTGGCCAAATGAATTAATAAACAATGATGAGTTATCAACCTGCTGAAACTTGAAAGAATATTGTGTACTCTTAATAAAACTGAATACAATTTGATGGACTCATGGCCCACCCATGTGATTTGTTGGCATACTTCCTGCAAGAATGTGCATGATAAAAATTCATCAGGTACAAGATAGGTATCTCTTCTGTTATGTATATGTTATAGGATCTCCAAATAAAATGTGTTTTCTTCCACATAATTACTTTAGAAATTAGACAGATTTGCTTGAAGTGTTGCTCTTTGCTTTTCTTTTCAGTGTTTTTTGTCAGTCTGAAGAATTATCACAATCACCCCGAGTATGACAAGTTAGTCTTTGCTTTCTTCCATGGTACTCATGCTTATAAAATGTATTTATGTGGTTATTTTAGGGTGTGCCAGATCGAGCCAAAGACGAAGTTTTCATTGCTATGTCAAAAGCACTCAACTTTATAAACCCTGATGAGCTCTCCATGCAATGTATTCTAATTGCCTTGAACCGTTTTCTTCAGGTATGCCTTTTTCTTTTCATGTGATCTCAGTAGAATCTTCTTTTTTGTAGTTAAGGCCATTACAAAGTTTAAGTTGAATTTACTTAATTTTCTTGTACCTGTAGGATTGCAGCATCCTTTCATTCTAAATCTTAATTCTGTCCTGAAATCTTTAATGCATTACTTAGATGCATAGTTAGATGTTTATCTCAACAAAAAAGAATCTAGTCTAATAGAATCCTAAATATTTTTATGCTATTAGAAATTGTGATTAAAAAGCCGTGTGTTTTGGATTTCCAGGAAAAGCATGGCTCGAAGATGGCTTTCTTAGATGGTAATCCTCCTGAAAGATTATGCAGGCCAATTGTCGAACATGTTTTGTCATTGGGTGGTGAAGTTCTGCTTAATTCACGAATTCAGAAAATTGAGCTAGATCCTGATGGAACCGTGAAGCATTTGTTGCTTACTAGTGGGGAAATAATTAGTGGAGATGTTTATGTAATTGCCACACCCGGTATAATGTAGCTTGCCTCTTTTTCCTTGATTAGTGATACTCTGCAGTTTTCCCATTATCGATTTGCTTGCATATGTTGGAACATTGGATAATACTTGTTTATCAGTTGATATTTTGAAGCTCCTTTTGCCTAACGAGTGGAAGGGAATATCCTACTTCAAGAAGCTGGAGAAGTTGGTGGGGGTCCCGGTAATCAATGTCCACATCTGGTTAGTCATCAGTTGTAGGAGCTCAATGTTTTATAATGATTGTGTTTGTATATAATCTTCTACATTCATGTCAAATAGAACCACTGATTCTTTGATATTTTTACAATATTAGATTTAATTTAAATGATTGCTTATTTTATGCTTCTTTGCATTTATTGAGAGCTCTCTAATGTTTCTTTTATTTTTTTTTCAGGTTTGACAGAAAACTGAACACCTACGACAATCTTTTGTTCAGCAGGTGCCCACAAACATTGCTTGGACAAAAGTTTATAAATTATGATTTTTTATTTTCTTTATTGTTGCTTAAGGACCATCTTCCACAACAAATAAGCCTTAACATTTTGTATAGTTGCTTGTCAGTGGATTGAAATGATGATTTCTGGACTCATAACAATCAACAATCCTAAAGCTACTACTATTGACTCATAACAATCAACAATCCTAAAGCTACTACTATTTGACTCATAACAATCAACAATCCTAAAGCTACTACTGAAGAGAGAACACTGCTTACTTTCTATAAATTCTCTTGAATTAGAAATTGTGCTAGTTTGACACATTAATTTACCAGGATCCACTGGGTCACAAATAGTTGTGCACCACTAGGGATGAAATTAAAATATTGGAGTGTGTGACCAACTGTTCAAAATAGTTTCCTTGTGTGTTGCACAAGAACTGGGTCTCTAATGTGTTTTGCTCACAACTCCATATAATAAAGCATTTGAACATGGTACCTCCTCTATTTTTATCTCGTAAGTATATTAACTGTCTCAATTTCCTTTTAAATTTTAGATGTCATGAACTTAAAGCTCTTATCTTTCTTCTCTATCTTTTGAACTCTTTTGCAAATCCTTTTTTTGAAAAGTTTGGACATGCAAGTTTTGTGTAATCACTTCCTTGTTTCTTGTCTAATATTATCCTCAACATTTTCCTTCCAGGAGTCCACTTTTGAGTGTTTATGCAGACATGTCAGTCACATGCAAGGTAACAGCGTGATGGTAATTAGAATAAAACTCACAGATTTAACTTAATTGTTATATTAATTGTTTTATTCATGCACTAAAATAGTTGATATGCAACTTTCCTTGGTCATTTAAACATCTGAACATACGAACTGACTACTGAGCTAGCTTGTTCCAATGTAATAGAAGTTACATTTGCAATTTCCCTGCCTTTTACCTTGAGTGTTGGTCAAAACTTTGATGATTAGGGTACTGTTTACAAAGTAGAAAAAGAGGAATCTAATTGTTAAGTATTGCAAACTGAAAGACACCTAGCAATAGTTCTGAATCTTTGTACTATTTTTCTTGTCTCAGGATACTTAATATAGATTTTCTAATAGACAATCACTCATGCTTCTACTTTTATCATAGAACATAGTTTGGAGAAACACAGTGCATGATGTGAATCGTGCATCTGGTCTTTTTGAGATTGTGATACAATTTGATGTACGAGTGGTGTAGAGGCTCGGATAAGTATTGTACCATGTTTTCAATTTTTGATACTTTTCGCTTGAAGAACGTACTTCTGATTTGCATATCTTGGCTCAACAACTTTTCTACAATCAGTTTACGCTATAAAAATTTATTTTGTTTACATCATTAACTTATTATTCACACAGGAATACTATGACCCCAATCATTCCATGCTAGAATTAGTTTTTGCTCCTGCCGAAGAATGGATCTCACGCACTGACCAAGAGATAATTGACGCTACAATGACAGAACTTTCCAAGCTATTTCCTGATGAAATTGCTGCAGATCAGAGTAAAGCTAAGATACTGAAGTATCATGTGGTAAAGACACCAAGGTGAGCTATAGAGCTAAAGCATATTTTTCTAGTAATTAATTATGCTTTCCATAGTTTGGAAATTTTGAGTAATCATAAAATACAAGATGAAATGTGAGGAAATTATTTCGAACAAAAATTGAAAGATACTAGAAAGTAAAACACTAGGAAGATATGACATGTTAAACTCTTATTACCTTGTTGGAAATAACTTTCAGATTTAATATGGGCGTACACCTAGCATATAAACTGTTAGTCTTTTTTCAGGTAGACACAAGTCACAAGAGGTTACCAAGCATGGGCAAGTACATATTATTGAATTTATTGGATATACTTAAGTGGTATAGAATGAAGGGGGAGAAGATATGATATTTGGGGATAGAAGAGGAGTGTAATAATTTAGAGGAGGAATATAGCTAAGGAAGAAATGCAACTTTTTCTCTCGATGTATTTTTTCATGCTACAACTTGACTTATATAACCATGACCAAGGAAGTCCAAAAACAATTTGGTTCTTCCTACATTAAATGCACTATTTTATCAAATGCATGTACTTGACAATTTAACTCATCATGCTAACTTAATTAGCCACTACACAAATCAATCCAACTTGACTTGATGAAGATCAAAACAATTTGGTTTTGAGTTCCAACAATACAATTTGGTTTAGTCTTCCAGGCATGCAATTTTGGTTTAGACTTCTAACAATGCCTCCTGTAAACCAAACTTGCTCTTTATTCCTAAGCTTGCTGCAATTTTTGTGAAAGTAGGTACTCCAAGTGGTTTAGTGAAGATATCAACCTTTTGTTCATTGGTCCTGCAATATTCAACATGAACAGTACATTCATTCATAAGCTCTCTTAAGAAATGATATGGACTTTGAATATGCTTTGTTTTTCAATGAAGAACAGGATCCTTTGAAATTGAAATTGTTGAGTTATCACAAAACAAGGTTGTTTGGACCTTCTTGATCATGCCTGAGATTCTCTAGAATTCCATGCAACTAAAGTAGATGACATCCTGTAAAAGAAGCATCAATGTATTATGTGTTGTGCAAAGAGAGGGCAATACCTCTCAACCTTTCTGAACCGCGGAAGAAGAGGAAGAGAGAAAAGAGATCGCGCGGAACAACAAGACAAAGACGCACAAAAGAGAGCAAACACCAGGAAGGAGAAGAAGAAGAGAAAGAAAAAGAGTTACCGTGGTTCGGCGACTTGCCTACTCCACAAAACGGCCGAAGCTTTATTAGAATTCTCTTCTACACAAGAGAATCACATCTAATGATTCTTGTGTTGTCTGATCTACCAATGGGTTTACAATGATCCCTATAAATACTGCTAAACCCCCAGACCCGGTAAAAACGCAACAGAATTTGTTATGAAAAACATAACAAAATTCTGTTATATAAAATCTTAACAGAATTTTATTACGAAAAATCTTAACAGATTTTTCTTCCATGACATCCCTTCATCCAAATATGAGCCACTCGTCAACAATCTCCACCTTGGCGAATATTCACCCCTTCGAAGAATACGAATATCTGGACAAAACTCCATCTGGATCTCTGGGTCTAGGCTTCCTTCCTCTAGCATCTAGAGATATGGATCAAGTTCAAGCAATGCTTAAACTTCTCTGTGGTCACTGGCTTTGTCAGCATATCTGCAGCATTGTCTGCAGTGTGAACCTTCTCAAGTTGAATTTCCCCGGAAGCAATCAACTCTCTGATCTTGTGAAACCTCACATCAATGTGTTTGGTTCTCGCATGATACACCTGATTCTTCGCCAAATAGATAGCACTCTGACTATCGCATAACAACTTGACTCCACCTTGCTGAACACCCAGTTCTCTGACCAACCCTGTAAGCCATAAAGCTTCCTTCGCTGCTTCAGCTGCTGCCATGTACTCGGATTCCGTAGTAGACAATGATTTCCAACAAATAGGTCCTCCTGCCACAGTGAATACGTATCCTGTAGTAGACCTCCTGTTATCTAAATCTCCTGCATAGTCTGCATCTACGTACCCAGCAACTAAAGGATCTTCCGGTTGTCTACTGAACATGATGCCATAATTAGTTGAATTTCTCAAGTATCTGAAAATCCATTTCACTGCATCCCAATGTAGTCGACCAGGATTTGAGAGAAACTTGCTTACCATACTAACCGCTTCACCAAATCTGGTCTCGTGCAAACCATGGCATACATCGGACAACCAACTGCACCGGCATAAGGAACCTTTGACATCTCTTGGATCTCGTCATCCGTCTTTGGACACTGTATTGGATAACTTGAAGTGATGCGCCAGGTGTGCTCACCGACTTTGCATTCTTCATGTTGAACCTATCCAACACCTTCTCCACATAGCTACGTTGAGACAACCATAATCTCCCTGCAACTCTATTCCTGTGAATCTCCATCCCAAGAATCTTCTTGGCCTCTCCCAAATCTTTTATGTCAAATTCCTTGCTCAGTAGCCTCTTCAATTTGTCAACCTCTCTCATCTTCTTCGCAACAATGAGCATGTCATCTACGTATAGTAGTAAGAAAATCAGTGATTCATCTTCAAGGCCCTTCACATATACGCATAGTCATACTCACATCTCCTATATCCGTTTTGAATCATGTATGAATCAAAACGTTTGTACCATTGCCTAGGAGATTGTTTCAATCCATAGAGCGATTTCTTCAACTTACAAACCAACCGCTCTTGTCCTGACCGACTAAATCCCTCGGGTTGTGACATAAAAATCTGCTCCTCCAAATTTCCATGAAGAAATGCCGTCTTCACATCCATTTGCTCAAATACAAATCGTGATGTGCCACCAAAGCCAATACCGCTCTAATTGACGTATGTCTTACCACCGGAGAGAAAATTTCTTCATAGTCAATCCCTTTCTTTGTGAATACCCCTTTGCTACCAACCGAGCCTTAAACTTCACTTCTTCTCCCTCGACATTGCTTCTTTCTTCTTGAATATCCACTTGCACCCTATAGCTTTCTCTCCTTCGTGAAGTTCCACTAGATCTCACGTTTGGTTCTTATGCAACGACTCCATCTCCTCTGCCATAGCACCCGTCCACTGTCCTTCTCGAGCTATGTATTGCCTCCTGAAAAGATGTAGGGTCTCCGCTACTAGTGGTAAGTGCATAAGATACCAAGTCTTCGAATTCGTATCTAGTGGGTGGTTTTACGACTCGTCTCGTTCTACCACTAGCTATAGTGCGATGCTCCATGTGCTCTGAGCTAGAATCATCGAAGTCATGAGTCTTTAGCTCCACCTGCACAATATCTTTCTCTTTGTTGCTTTGTGGTGTTTCCTTTCCTTCTTCCTGAGTACGTTGTAACATAGCTTTCTCGTCAAACACCACATCTCTGCTGATCACCACCTTGTTTGCCTTAGGATCCCAAAGCTTGAAGCCTTTAACTTCTTTCTGATAGCCCAGAAAAATGCATTGCTTTGACTTTGCATCCAGCTTTGATCTTTCCTCACTAGATATGTGCATATAGGCTGGACATCCAAAAACTCGAAGATGAGAGTATTCTACTTGATTCCCTGTCCATACTTCCTCTGATACTTTGCCTTCTAGTGCTGCCCTTGGTGATCTATTAATGAGATAACATGCCAGAAATTCTTTGCAAGCCCTGCATTCAGCCTGAGACATCTTGCCTTCTCAATGATTGTCCTGTTCAACCTTTCCGCTACCCCATTCTGCTAAAGTGTCCTGCGAACCGAGAAGTGCCTCATTATCCCATGCTGCTCACAGAATTCCTGAAACTTTGAATCTGTGTACTCAGTCCCATTATCTGACCTAAGACATTTGATCTTTCTTCCGGTTTGGTTCTCTACTTCAGTTTTCCACAATTTAAACTTTGCAAAAGTTTCTGACTTGTGACGCATAAAGTATACCCATACCTTTCGTGAGAAATCATCAGTAAAACTCACAAAATACAAGTGCCCTCCACGTGATGCTATACTGGCCGGTCCCCAGAGATCCGTATGTACGTAGTCCAGAATCTCCTTCGTCTTGTTTGTTGCCGTCTTAAATTGCACTTTGCTCTGTTTCCCAAGAACACAGAATTTGCAGAATTCAAGCTTGCACGTTTTGACACCCTTCAACAAATCTCTCTTGTGAAGTTCTAGCATCCCACGTTTACCCATATGCCCTAGCCGCATATGCCACAAGACAGTACTATCTGATTCAGACTCCACCGAGGCGACTCCACCTACAACTGTAGTCCCTATCAACTTGTAGATGTTTCCTGCTACCTTTTGTCCTTTCATTACCGTCAGAGCTCCCTTGCTGACTTTCATCACCCCGCTCACTGATTTGTAATTACAACCAATACCATCCAGTGTGCCTAGTGAGATCAAGTTCTTCCTTAGATCTGGTATATATCTGACATCACATAAAGTTCTGATCACACCATCAAACATCTTGATTCTGACATTCCCTATGCCGATAACCTTGCATGATGCATCGTTTCCCATCAACACTGAACCAGAAGCCACTTTCCTATAGGTGTCAAACCAATCCTTGTTTGGAGTCATGTGATATGAACATGCAGAGTCTAAAATCCATGCATCCGTCAGCTGCTCCGAACTTGACATAACTGATAGCATATCTCCATCACCGCTTTCTGAATTTTCTTCTTCAACTATGTTTGCAGACTTTGCCGAACTAATTTTGTTCTCTGCAACATATTTCTTTATCTCTGGACAATTTCTCTTGATATGACCTTTACCTCCACATTTGTAGCACGTGATCACCTTCTTCCTTCTCGACTTAGAACGAGTCTTGTTGTTGTTGTCATATCCATGTCGAGATTTGCTCCTACCACGCTCTTGGTTGCTATTTACCACAAGTCCTCCTTGAGAAATTTCATCGCTTGTTTTCTTCCTTTGGTGAAAACCTAGCAACGCACTTGTGATCTCCTCCAATTTGAGAGTTTCCTTACCCCACATCAAAGTAGTAACCAAATTCTCGTACGTAGGAGATGAAGGTAGAGAATTCAACAACATCAGCGCCTTGTCTTCGTCTTCGATCTTCACATCAATCCGCTTCAGATCACTTACAATCTAGTTGAATACGTTGATGTGCTGGCTCAGATCGGTTCCTTCTGTCATCTTCAGCCCGAATAATTTCTGCTTGAGATACAGCTTGTTTGTCAATGATTTTGACATGTACCGGCTTTCCAGCTTTTGCCAAACTATCACCGGTGACTCCTCGTCCATGACATGGTACATCACGTCATCCGTAAGACAAAGCCTGATTGTTGCTACTGCCTTCGCCTGAAGTTCTTCCCAATCTGATTTCTCCATGCTTTCCGGTTTTCTTTCTCCTAGCGCCTTCACCATGCCTTGTTGCACCAACAAGTCCTTGACCCTTCTCTGCCATAATCCAAAGTTTCCGGTTCCGTCAAACTTCACCATATCAAACTTCGCAGAAGTCGTCCCCGACATGTTGAAGAAATCTGCCAAAAACCTGGAGCTCTGATACCAATTGTTGTGCAAAGAGAGGGCAATACCTCTCAACCTTTCTGAATCGCGGAAGAAGAGGAAGAGAGAAAAGAGATCGCGCGGAACAACAAGACAAAGACGCACAAAAGAGAGCAAACACCAGGAAGGAGAAGAAGAAGAGAAAGAAAAAGAGTTACCGTGGTTCGGCGACTTGCCTACTCCACAAAACGGCCGAAGCTTTATTAGAATTCTCTTCTACACAAGAGAATCACATCTAATGATTCTTGTGTTGTTTGATCTACCAATGGGTTTACAATGATCCCTATAAATACTGCTAAACCCCCAGACCCGGTAAAAACGCAACAGAATTTGTTATGAAAAACATAACAAAATTCTGTTATATAAAATCTTAACAGAATTTTATTACGAAAAATCTTAACAGATTTTTCTTCCATGACATCCCTTCATCCAAATATGAGCCACTCGTCAACATTATGCTTTTGTAATAGAAAGTGCAATAGTAGACCGTTTCTTTGAACACCATGCTATAGCTCCACTTCCAAGATCAAAAACATAACTTGAGGTGCTTTTGCTATCATTGATACTTCTTGCTAAGTCACTGTTAGTATAACCAATAAAATTAACTCGTATACTTGCTTGACAGAAGATGCCATAATCAAGAGCTCCTTTCACCTATCTAAGGATTTTTGCCGTCTCCCAGTGATTAGAGAATGGATTCTCCATAAACCTACTCACCAAACTTACAACATGCAATATCTGGCCTTGTAGCAGTTAAATACATTAAGTTTCCAACCAAACTTCGAAACATAGTTGGATTAATTAATTTCCCTTCATCATGCTTGCTCAACTTTAATCCTACAACACAAGGAGTTGAAACAAGATTGGCATTCTCAATTCTGATTTTTTTTTAAAAAATTTCTTTTGCATAACTATCTTGAGTGATGAAAATTCATGCTTGGATCTTAGAACTTCAATTCCAAAAAAACGGTGTAACTCTCCCAAATCAGTCATCTCAAATTCTTTTTTCATTGAGCATTTGAAATTATCTAGCATCTTCAAATCTTTTTTCATTGAGCATTTGAAATTATCTAGCATCTTCAAATCATTAGTGGTAAAAATAAGATCATTAACATAAAGACTTACAAATATAAAGCCTCCAAATGGATTGAATTTGGAATAGAGAGTATGTGCTCTAATGGGCATTTAAGAAAACCATTCTTCTCAAAATAATAATTGATGCAACTATACCAAGCTCTTGATGATTGCTTTAGTCCATACAAAGCTTTTTTCAACTTGTAGAATTTATCTTCTTCTCCCTTTTTAATAAAACCAAGAGGTTGTTCAAGATAGACTTTTTCTTGCAGAACACCATTTAGGAATGCCAACTTGACATTCATTTAAAAAAATTTCTAATTTGTTTTGAGCTACAAGAGAGATCATTAATCGAACAATATCAAGTCTTGACACAGGAGCAAATACTTCTGTAAATCTTCTCCTTTTTGCTTGTATCCTTTTGCTATAAGTCTTGCTTTATGCTTGTTGATGGAGCAATCTGCATTCATTTTTATGTTGTATACCCATTTAACATCAATAGATTTTTTATGAGGAGGAAGAGTGGTGAGCTCCCATGTTTCATTTTTTTCAATGGCGGCTATCTCCTCTTTCATGGAGCAATCTGCATTCATTTTTATCTTGTATACCCATTTAACATCAATAGATTTTTTATGAGGAGGAAGAGTAGTGAGCTCCCAAGCTTCATTTTTTTCAATGGCGGCTATCTCCTCTTTCATGGCTTTTTCCATACTTCTTCCTTATTTGCATCATCAAAGGAAATTGGTTCTTCTCTTGCAAAGAAAGCAAAGAATATAGAATCATCATTTTCAGTAGGTTCGGTGAATCTAGGAGTTCCTGCACACTTTGCATTTTCCTTGGAGGACTTTTGAATAACTTGGTGAATTAGAAGAATTGTCTTCTGCCGATTCTTGTTCACTAATTGAAGGAAGGTGGATCTCATTTGCTTTGCCTTTTGGATCGTCAAAACTTGCATCTTCATCAAAACGAACATCATGGCTTATCACAACCTTTTTGGTCTTTGGATTATATAGCTTGTAGGCTTTGTTTCTTTCACTGTATCCAACGAAAATGCACTTTTTAGATTTGTCATCAAACTTGTTTTTGTTTACTTGTGGAATGAGTGAATAAGCAATGCTTCCAAACACCTTTAAATGTTCAATGTCGGACTTTCTTCCATACCATGTCTCATGTGGTGTGCAATCTTTTAAGTTTTTTTTTTTTGTTGGAGAACGATTAATAAGATAACCTACACAAGAAAAATTTTTTGCCCAAAATTCATTTGGTAAAATTTTCATTTTGAGCATGCATCTTATACTTTCAATAATAGTTCTATTTTTTCTTTCACTTACACCATTTTGTCGTGATGTAAAACAAGCTATTAACTCATGCCTTATACCATTTTCTCTAAAATATTTCTCAGCTTTATTTATTCGTCACCATGATCAATTCTTAAAGTTTTGATACAAAACCATGTATAATTCTCAACTTCAACTTTAAAATTCTTAAAAGCTTGAAATGCTTGTGACTTTTTTTTGAGAAATTTAATCCATACCTTCCTTGTGAAGTCACCAATAAAAGTCATGAAACTCCCACCAAGTGATTCTGTTGGCATATTTCCACAAAGGTCAGAATGAACAATCTCCAATGGGCTTTTTTGCTCTCCGAGTTGCTTGTTGTGGGAATGGATCTCTGTGTTGCTTTCTAAGTTGGCATGCTTCACAAACTTCTTCAACTTGGTCGATCTTTGGCAATCCTCTAACTATCTCTTTTGTTTTTAACAACTTTAAAACCTTTTTATCAACGATAACAAAACAAGATAAATTTGTAGTTTCAAGTTTGAGAGGAAATAAATTGTTAGAGGTCACACCAATCTTTGTAATAACCTGATTGCCTTTTGCTATAGTGCAAACATTATGATGCATATGCAAATCATACCCTTTCTTCATAAGATGACTAGCACTAAGCAAGTTGCTTTTTAAATTAGAACAAAATAAACTTTAGACATTTTCTCAATATTTCCAAACTTAGTTTTAAAGCAAATCTCACCAATTGCTTCAATTTTGAGAGTACTAGCAGCACCAATCATCACTTCATCGTGATCAATTTTAGATAAACTGGAAAATAATTTTTTTTTACCTGTCATGTGTTTGCTAGCCTCACTATATCACATTTCATCAACTTTATTGTCATTGGAAGCAAACAACAAAGTTTCTTCATTTTTACTTTGATGAATAAGGCCACTTTCAGTTTGCTTGTCATCTTCTTGCTTAAACCAACAATCTGTAGCTTTATGTCTAAGCTTGTGGCAGTGGTTGCAGTTGATGTAACCATTTTTCTTATCATCTGTTTGTTTATGCCAGCAATCTATAGCTTTATGTCCTGGTTTTTGACAATAGCTACATTCAATATAACCACGTCCTCGACCTCTTTGATAATCACCATCTCCTCTACCTCTTTGAAACTTAAACTTTGATTTTCATTGCTGTCATTTTGATGGTATTGTTGATTATTTTTTCCTCTTCTGCGAGAGCTTGAATCATCATGCCCTCTGAAATTTTTGCCCCTGCCTTGATAGGATGAACCATGACCTCTAATAGAAACTTGAGATTTAAGAGTTTGATCAGATTGTTATGATTGGGAAAATAATAAATTAATCTTCATTTCATGGGCTTTTAGAATGCCTTGTAGATCTTCTAAAGTCATGTTTTTCAAATTTCTTGTCTACTCAATAACAGTAACAAGACTAAGATATTTTTCAGGAAGAGAATGAAGTACCTTTTGTTCTGAGATCATCTAAACCTTCACCATTTGAAGCCATTTGATTCACTATAGAATCATTTTTTGTAAAATACTCGACAACACTATCATTTTCTTTCATCTCCAAGTTTTCAAATTCTGATCTCAAAATTTGAAGTTGAACATTCTTCACTTGTTTATCACCTTTATAAGTGTTTTGTAGAATTTCCAAGCTTGCTTTGATGTTGTTGCTTTGTGGATCTTCTCGTACATCCCTGTCTATTGCAAGATTGATTTGATTGAGAGCATGAGTACCCTTCTGATTATCCACCAAAACTTTATTTTCAGCATCACTCAAGGCTTCATCATCTTCAGACTCAATAAATCCTTTATCGACTATATTCCATAAGTCGAATGCTTTTAATCAAACTTCAAATCTACTGCTCCAATAATCATAATTTTCTCTGTTGAAAGTATGCCGAAATGGAGTAGCAACATTTCTAGATGCTATTTTTCTTGAGTCTCACCTCGCTTTGATACCAATTGAAGAGGGAGAAGATATGATATTTGGGGATAGAAGAGGAGTGTAACAATTTAGAGGAGTATAGCTAAGGAAGAAATGTAACTTTTTCTCTCAATATATTTTTTCATGCTAAACTTGACTTATATAGTCATGACAAAGGCGGTCCAAAAACAATTTAGTTCTTCCTACATTAAATAGACTATTATATCAAATGCATGTACTTGACAATTTAACTCATGCTAACTTAATTAGCCACTACATAATTCAATCCAACTTGACTAGATGAAAACCAAAACAATTTGGTTTTGAGTTCCAACATTACAATTTGGTTTAGTCTTTCAAGTATGCAATTTTGGTTTAGACTTCCAACATAGAAGGCTCAATATTCTATAGTTTTTAACATTTTCTTTATCTGAGATTTCAAAGAAAATACATCTCAAATAAAATATTGGTCAATATAATGAAAACAATCTAATTAATTTAAATGTTACTAGGCATAGAGCTTGAGCAAGGAATAAGATTTATATAGTCGACCCAAATAATTCAATTAACTTGTGTGATGATGATTATAAATAATTTCCAACACATGTCCTTCGCAAACAAAAATTTACATTCACATGCTTCACTTTGCATTTTATTGCAGATCTGTTTACAAGAATATTCCAGGTTGTGAGCCATGCCGCCCTTTGCAAAGATCGCCAGTTGAGGGTTTCTACCTGGCTGGTGACTATACCAAACAGAAATACTTGGCTTCCATGGAGGGTGCTGTTTTATCAGGGAAGCTTTGTGCACAGGCTATTGTACAGGTATGTTTACTCCCTTTCGTAGAGGAGAATGTAGTTCTTGCCAGTTACAGTTCTGGCCTTCCTACTTACCTGGTCTACGTCTCATGGTCTCCACCAGTGAATCTGTAATGCAACTTTATAGGAAATTCGAAGTTCACTCTTCCTTTTCCTCTATAAAAACATATGTACGCAACTGAATGAGAAAAAACAGCCAAAACAATTTTAAGGCAGTTGAATGACTACTCTAATCGTTACCTTTGGCTACTTGAAGACCATGAGCAACATACTTCCCAGCACCAAAATAGAGGTTAGGAAGTAAAGAAAATTTCCATTTTAGAATTGGATGGAAAGGCAAATTGAAGGGACCTGATCACTTCTTTTCTTCAAAAATTAATTCCTCCAATTCTGAGCAGAAAAGTAAAGTTTCTTAGTTAAGTTCTCACTTGGTCATCCGTCTAACTAATAGTTTCTACTTCTCTCTACTAAACATACATTGAAAGTCTTCACTTCACCACTCTTGTATTCACAAGTCACAAAGTCCAACTTTCTAAATCTTAATGATTGAATTATGTGGCTTGCAGGACTATGATTTGTTGGTATCTCGAGCCCAGCGAAGCCAAACAGCCAAGATGAGTGTTGCCTAATGGATTTACCTCACAACTAAAGAAGGAAGCATAACATTTATTCTTGCCCCTGTTTTGAAAAATGAGCCTGTAACCCCAAACAGCTCAAATTTTATGTAATTCAATTCCACATCAAACTCCCAATCCTGCCTCCATATACAGGGTATTGTATCTTCACTCTGCTTCTTCTAATTTATTTTCTTGATAGAAATATTAAATATGAATTCACTCTAGCGTTAAGGGTGGTAAGCAAGCCAAGTCGAGTCAAACTTTATGGTATTCAAGCTTGTTTGATAAGATAACTGGATCAAGTTGAGCTAAGTCTAAAATGAATTAAGTCGTTGAAATGGTTGTTCAAGTTTGATTTGATTTTTTTTTTTAATCTTGGGCTTGTCTTGAGTTTGGTTTAAGCTTGATTTGAGTTTGGTTTGTTTAGATATTATGGAGCTCTTGATTCAAACTCATTTCATTGGTTGAATGCTTGTTTGATTATTGAGTTTGATAATACAAACTAATTTGTTTATTTTTATTTTTTTTTATCATATTGATAAAAGTTTTTTTGATGAATATGATTCATAAATTTTATTCATAAATAATATTCACGAGCAATTCATAAACTCTGTTAATTTGATTTATTAATTTATTATTTTTATTTTTAATTGACATTAGGTATCTAGCTTACGTTGACTAATCTTGGGGATGATCAGCACGGTCCCATATAAGTTTTTCACCGACTATCAGAGTAAATCAGGAAGTGATCGCAGTGAGCGATCTATTAGTCCAACGTTTTTAGGTCAACTGTCATTAAAGAAAATTCATTATTAATTCACTAAGATTGGGATTCATTATTAATTCATTATTAATTCATTATTAATCGAATACAAACTTGTTCATGAATGTTGATTCGTTTACAATCTTCAATTCTCTAGTGGAAGAGTTAGTTGGCTGAAAGATTGAACTCTACACATGTAATAGTCAACTGGTTTTTCAGTCGCTACATTAGTAGGACGTGAAGGTTTGGTGTTCAGATTATGTTCTTCACCCTACGATTGTCGTCTGTTGTATATGTAACCTCTTATACATATTTCTATAAGATACTAGTAGACATGGGGTTTATCAGAAAAGAAAATTAAATTCATCATTTTCTGATGTTAAGTGTTAAAGCCAAAGGATTTCTCTTTAGATGAAGAGGTTTAGTTATGTTATTTTTGGAATGTTTACCTTAGTGGATTGTATTGAATGCTAATGATCTTTAACTAGTTATATATGTTCTTTTTTTGAATGTTTATCTTATGGATTGTTTTGTAGATGTTTGTTTTTTTTCCTCATGGAAGGTATCACTTATAACACTTGGTTTAGTTTGGTTGGATAAAAGATACAAATAAGAACATCCTTCGAGACATATTCCACCTTCCCATTGTGTTATAGCGGGGCAACAAAATCTCTATAGTTGTTGGTGCACAATACGAGTCAAAATATCTATAGGTGCTGGTGCTACAAGTTGTTGAGTCTGAATTGGAGGTCTAGTTCGACAACTCTCCTTTTGCAATGGAAAGGGAACCATATTGACCAGTTTAAAAGCACCAACTCTACTCCTAGTTTCAAGAACAGTTTTAGTAACAATTTTTGGCAATACGTTCACGCGCAATTGTGAAAATCTTCATGAAACCAAACCAACTTAACAGGAACATGACTTAATGGGGAAAAAAATGTTCACCTACAAAACTCACAACAACAACCACTAATCCTTATCCCACTAGGTGGAGTCAGCTATATAAATCTTTTTATATCATTGAGTTTTATCTCCTACTATATCGTCATCTATACTTAAATAAATATTATCTTATTTATTATTGCAAATTAAGTTTTTTTTTTGTCTTCCTCGTTTAATATGCGTGTTTGTCATAATTTCACATCACTTAATTGAAACATTTATTGGTCGTCTAAGTACATCTGTACATGACCTTATCATCTTAAACGTGTATTTCAGAGTTTTCTCTCAATAGATACAATTTTGATTTTTTTTTTTAATTCTCTCATTTCTTATTCTGTTCATCCTCGTATGTTCACACATCCACTTTAACATTTCCATCTATGCAACTCGCATCTTTTGCTCATGTGCTCAAGTCATAGCCCAACATTCAGCTCCGTATAACATGACAGGTCTAATTGTAATTTTGTAGAATTTTTCTATAAGTTTAAGAGGTACTTTACGGTCACATAAAACACTCGACGCTCTCCATTTCAATCATCCTGCTTGTATTCAATGTAAGACATATCTCTCAATCTTTCTATCGTTTTATAAAAATGATCCTAAATATTTAAACCTATTGGTTCTGGGCAACTCGTCATTTCCTATCTTAAAAATTATTTCATTACGTCTAATATTGTTAAACTTAAATTTTATATATTCTGTTTTTATTCTACTTAGCTTAAAACATTTCCCTTTTAGTGTTTCCCACCAAGATTCTAGTTTAGCATTTACTCCTTCATGTATTTCATCTACCAAAACAACATCATTTGCAAATAATATGCACATGGTACTGTGTGTAACACCCAGAAATTTCTAAATAAATTATTAGAAATATTCTACTATTTTTCTGAAATTTTAGGATATTTTTATAGAATTTTTAGAATAGCGGAAGTAGCAAAAATAAATAGAACCATAAAATATCCTAAGCGGGAATTGAACCCGAGACCTATGAGACCCTATGTCTTATAGATAACTCTAGTAACCAGGAGGCCCCAGCAGGGGTGTGCTGAAAGAAGAGGGAAACCATTATATTTATATTTAAGTTGGCCGGATAAACTACTTAATATAAATAGGAAAATTATTAAGTGGAGAATTGTTTTTAATGCAACTCTTCTCTTCCTAAAACCCTCACACGCCGCCCCTCTCCTTCTCACTCTCCCGGCGCCCAAGACCAAGGAACTTAGGGTTCCATCACTAGGATCGTAGGAGCATATTCCGGCGACGACTCCGGCACAAGGACGCTCCCCTCCGTGAGAAGAACACGTAGACGTAGGAGGATCGTCGAGAAGATCGTCCTTCCAGAAAACCTAGCGATCAGATCGTAAGGAAAATTAGCGCAGGATGTAAGAAACCCCTCACCTGCAGTATGAGTAGCTATTCGCATGTTTTTCTGCATTAGTTTAGTTGTGTGCAGGTTTTCAGTATGTAGGGTGTGATTTAGTGCACACCAAGTATTTGATAAATGTTTAGCTTAGTAAAATGCTACAGTAGGCATTTTTATAGATCAGTAAATGCAGTAGAAGCAATTAAAATAGCATATTTAGTCTTGCTTCAGCTTATATGGGACTACGGTCCAACGGGTGGGCTCCCACAGTCGCCTCTAGGTTCAGATAACCTACCTCTAGGTTCAGATAACCTAGAAATAGCAAGATAAGATAATTCAGTTATAAAACAGTATTTTACTTTTATCAGTGGCACTGTACTGGACTTCAGTTGTCCTTGGGTTGGACTCCCATAGTCGTCCCTAGGTTTAGATAACCTAGTAAACCCTACTAGATTTGAGACTAGCTACCTCGGGTCTAGTTAGGGATGCGCGCATAGCAAGTACAGTTGCCGGGCCCATCAGCAACATGATTTGTATTTTCATCTATTTATGATAAATAACTTAAAAAAAAAACTCGCAATCAGTTATGTGAACATGATTTAAATTCAGTATTAGCTTAGTTCAGTTCAACTCAGTTTATGTTCCAGTTTAGCTCCTTCTTAATGATATCCCATGATTAGTCTTGATGACATATTCTAGTATTCATGTTAGTAATTTCAGTATGCCATGTTTTAACATGTTCAGCATATGTTTTAAATAGCATTCTTAAAAAGCATGTTTTCATCGTGTGCATGTTTTTGTGAGGTAGATGGTTTCTTACTAAGCTCCCAAGCTTACAGATACTTCTTTTCCTTATACTGCAGATAAAAGTAAAGGAAAGATGGATTAGCGGAGACTGGAGGATAATGCGATGAAGATGTATGTGGATAGGAACTTAGAATAAAGATCTTTGGATAAACTAGCAACTTAAGAACTTAGTATTTCTTTTAGTGTTACTTTTCTGCACTTTTAGTTAATTAAGTGTCTTGAATTGCGATAGTAATGCTTAGATTACTGATTGACATGATCTTAGTTAGCTAGCCATGGGTAATGATAGGTCTAGTAGCTTTGTTTTTGCTTATAGAGTCGATGCATGCGATTTGAGCACGAAACAGTGCTGAAATCAGACTTCTGATACGAAATCAGAAACCTCAATCGATCAGCCGATCGATTGGAGGCTCCTCAATCGATCAGCTAATCGATTGGGCAACTTGTTCCGCGAATAGTAAGCATCTGAATCGATCAGCCGATCGATCGGAGCTATTGTCGCGAACAGAGAGTTAATGGATTGATCAATTGATCGATCGGGGAATTAGCCCTCGCGAACAGAGAGCTTTGGAATCGATCACTGGATCGATTGGCAAGCCTGGATCGATCAGCCGATCGATCCAGAATTTACCCCGTGCACAGTAACGAGTTGAATCGATCAGTGGATCGATCCAACAGCTTTCAATCGATTGAGTTCGATCCCAATCGATTGGGAAGCTGGGTTTCAACCAAGAAACCTTGTAGTTTAGTTCCTTGACCATAAGGGATGTAAGATATGACAGGTACAGCCTAAAATATATCCCTTAGCATATGATTGATGATAAAAATGGTGATTTGAGTATTAGTTCCAGATTTGTGGTAGCAATTAACAAAGTTTTAATTAGTGCAGCTTTCCGCACCTAGACTTTAGTGATGGTCAAGGAGTAAGTGAGCGCAGCATAATGTGACGGTCCGGCCTCGCAGCCTAGTTAGTAGGAGGCAGGTCGTTACACTGTGTCTTGAATATGTGCAGTGAGTTCGCCTATAATTAATATAAAAAGATAGGGACTTAGAGTTGATCCTTGATGTAATCCTATCTTTATTAGAAATGCTTCAGTTATTCTATCTGAAGTCCTTACTTTGGTCGTTACATCCTCGTACATATTCTTAATTAGTTCAATATATATTATACTAACACCTCTTTTTTTAGAAGTCTATATAATTTCTCTTGGGACTCTATCATAAACTTTTTCTAAGTCAATGAATACCATGTATAGATTTTATTTTTGCTCCCATATTTTCAATTAGTTGTCTAGGAAGATGCATAACTTCTATTGTTGACCTTCTAGGCATGAACCCAAATTAATTTTCGGTCACCGTGGTATTCTTCTTTAATCTTTTTTTTCTATTATTATTCCCCAAAGTTTTATAGTATGACTCATTAGTTTAATACCCCTATAGTTTGCACAATTTTGTACGTCTCTCTTGTTCTTATACAAGGAAATTAGAGTACTTATCCTTCATTGATCAGACAATTTTTTCTTTTTCAATATAATGTTATATAATTTTGTAAGTTATTCAATACCTTGTTTTCTTAGACACTCCGATACCTCTATCGGAATATCATCTAGTCTAACGACTTTTTCATTGTGCATCCCATTTAAATCTTGTTCTACTTTTAAAGTTTAAATTCTACAATAAAAATTTAAATTTCCATACTCATTTGACCTACTTAAATTACCTAAGTTAAATTGGTCACCTAAAGCTTTATTAAAAAGTTGATAAAAATATCTCTTCCATCGTTCTTTTATTTCTCCATCATTTACTAGTGCCCTATTATATTAAGCTTTAATATATTTTATAGATAAGATCTTTTGCCCTTTTTTTTCTCACTTTAGTTATTTTATAAATGTCTCTTTCCCCTTCTTTTATATCCAATTTTTGATATAATCGTTTAAAAGTTTCATTGTTTGCTTCATTCATTACTTTCTTAGCCTTTTTCTTAGCTATTGTATATTTTTTAATTTTTTCTTATTCTTACAAATATATAATTCCTTATAAGTTGTTCATTTTTCTTGTACTTTCTTATTCTACCCCTAAGATTCCTTACTTAGTGGTGCATGTCCCTTTGACTCACCGAGTACATTCTTAGCTACTATTTTCAACTTTGATACCATCTTATCTTATGTCATATTTGAGTCACCATATATTTCATCTAATGCTTTACTCCTACATTCTCCTTAAATATATTTTACTTCTCATCCTTTAACTTCCACCACTTAATTTTAGGAGTCGTATATATTTTCTTTCTATTGATACTATACTTGAGACGTATCTCGAACACTACTAACCTATGTTGGGTAGTTAAACTTTCTCCAGGAATGACCTTGCAATCTTTACAAATCTTTCTATCCTTTTTCCTAACTATAAGAAAGTCAATTTGTGATTTTTTTATTTAATTCCCACTTTTGAATGTGATTAAGTGTTCTTCTCTTTTCTTAAAAAATATATTAGCTATTGTAAGGTCATATGTGTTGGTGCGGTTTTGCACTAACGATCTAATTCGGGTTTTGATAAATGACAAGTTAAGTTAGATTTTGTTGTGATCTAACCACTTGATTAAGTGTGCAGGAAATCCAACTAGGTTGACGGGCCGATCGGATAGCTGGTACGAAATCCAGCTAGGTCGACGAGCCGACCGAATAGCTGGTACGAAGTCCAGCTATGTCGATAAGTCGACCAGATAGCTAGTACGAAATCCATCTATGTCGATGGGTCGACTGGATAGCTGGTACGAAGTCCAGATAGGTTGATGTGCTGACCGGATATCTAGCAAGAAGTCCAGCTAGGTCAACAGGTCGACCGGATAGCTGACATAAAGTCCAGACAGGTCGACGGGCTGACCGAATGTGTCACGCCCCAGAGGAGTCCCTGTCTGAGAAAATTTCGGCAGCATCTCCCCTGTACGGTGGACAATCTGAAACTTTTCTACATCCTCATATACCTCAGCCACAGGCGGCTGGAATAATAACAATAAATAAAAACATTCACCACGCAGTTTATAATAGTAACATCACAATACTACACTGACTCGAAATCCACCCTACTCCACTACACTTGTAAAACTCAAATCCGACGAAACTCACCTCTTCTGCCGTCCAGGCAGACATGTAGTAAAAACATATCGAATAGAACATCCATCAATATCAAAAGAAAAACATACGATGTCCAAGTATCCAAATAACCAAGTACACACATAAGCAAATAAAAACCAAACCAAATGGTAAATAAATCCTCGAGGTCTGTAGGGATCTAGCACTACGTGCAGTGAGGACTAGCGACTGGAACTCCCTCCAGACAGCATCAACCTGAAAATAACAACAATGGAGGCGGGGTGAGTCCAACACTCAGGAGGTACAATTGATATGCAAAGTAAAGAAATAACACCTAACACTAATCATGCGTACAGTCTCCTGATATAAGAAAGATAAAAATATGCATCTAAAGTAAACAGGAGAGGAACTGTACTAACCAGGACCTGAGTATAAGGACAAACAGTCCGAGTTCCTGTATGCATGTCAAACATAGGTATCCAAACAATATGCAGCATATAAATGCAGCAAGCACAAACACAAGCAATAAATGCATCATGCATATGATGCCAATGATGCGTCCTGGTCACCCCTGACGCCAGTCGATCATCTCACACACAATAGTGATGCCGAGTGGGTAGGGTTGTGACAACCGTGCACTCTACCATCACTAGACCGATGGATACTGTCGGAGTACACCTATCCTCCTACCCCAAATCATAAATGGGGGAGCGCTATGCTCTCAACTCCTGGTACACGATGACGGGGAGGAATCCCTACCGGCTAACACGTTGCATCACGCTACCCATGAGCGGACCAACGGAGCCAAACAAAGTCCCTGCTGCAACACACACTGCCTGAATCGACCACTAACCCATGAGTGGTGGTGTGTGCAGATCCATGTAACTGGCGATGTGCTCAACAATAATGGAGTGGACTATCGCACAGCATGCAATCATGCAAATGGTGCATGACACTAACCACAAAATATCCTGACCTAATCCACGTGTATATAAAAATGCATCATAGGTCAACGAATCAAAACAATCCAAAGGTACACAGAAGGTATAAAACCTAGGTCCTGAACATGGTAAAGCATGGTATATCACTACCCCTATAAGCATATATAAACAGGTAAAATATACATGAGATGCAAACCAATCAATAAATCAAACATGTACCAAGATTTGGGTAGTGATTAACCGAAACAGATAAGAAACACAATTAATGCAACATGTTAATTTCATTACTAAGCATATCAAAGACAAAAAGTCCAAAAGTACCCGCCTCCAAAAATAGAAAGGTCCAATCTGACTCCGAGATACCCGTCTCGCGTCAAAGTCCTGTATTCAATAGATATACAATTATTTAGCTAAATTTATATAAATAGCTAAATAAATTCTTTAACCCTAAATTAGGGCAAAACCCTAATTTCAAAAACACATAAACCTAATCAACATACACATGATCGTCCAACTACAAAACATATCAAATTCCTGTGTACGCTACTAAAACTGGAAAAGTCCTCTATTCCTTACCTCAACACATTACCTTTAAAATTCCAATTTCCTCATAATACTCATAACCAGCTAATGATACCATTCAAAACCATCAATAAAATACATGTTAATCTCTAGCTTACCTTAAATCACAACTTTGTTCTAGAATAAGAAGCTGCTGGAATTAGTGATTGAAAATCACCACTGTTGCCGGATCCAAGAACAACCAACAGCACACTATACCCACTGGAAAACTTCACTGCTAAACATTAGATTAAAATTACTAATGTATAATCCTCTAAACCAACTACTTACCCTCCAAATCGATACTCTTCTTCTAGCCGGATCAAGCTTGTTTGGCCGGTACAACTTGTCTGGAAACTCCTGGCCGAAACAAAGGAAAAGATCTAACACCAGGTGGCGACACTGCTCCCTGTGGCGGCTGCGGCAGAAGGAAGGTCGGCTGTGTCTCATCAGACCAGAGGAAGGGAGGAGAAGCCGTCGGTCGGTCGGAGCTAAGACAAAGGAAGCCGTGGCACTGGGACCTCCACGACGAGACAGGGAAGAAGAAGAAGGGACCTCGGTTGTTATGTCGGCAGTATGGTGCAGAAGCCGATCTAGGGCAAGGTGAGGAGTGTCTGGCGACCGGCGCCTTCGCTAGGCGAGGAGGAAGAGAAGGGGGGTCGCAGAGGGCGTCGGTGGCGTCGGCACCTAGGGCTTGGCGTCGGGAGAAGGAGAGAAATCGACTCGGAGAGGAAGAATGAGAAGAGAAGAAGAAGTGCCGAGGGGAACTGGTATGCTCGGGGAGAAGGAACCGCCGCGGCGCGTGCGGTCATGCGGTTAGGGCAAGGTCGCAACGGGGAAGGAAGAGGGGCGCGCGGGTTTTCGGTGAGAAAGAGAAAGAAAAAGAATTTAAAAAGGAAAAGGAAAATCAACTTTTCCTCACTTAAATGGGGTAGCCTAAACAGGCTTTTCCGGGCCCCGTTTTTATCCCCGTCAACTCGTCCGTACGAGCTCCGAAAAATTCTCGAAAAATTTCCAAAAATTTCAGAAAAATCCCTTATTAATATTCGCCTATTTCCGGTATTTTACATTCTCCTCCACTAATAAAAATTTGGTCCCCAAATTTCGTTATCTATCATCAGCAAGTACTAACAATAGACAGGAAGTATAAATGCTGAACGGTAAACTGAATCGCATACCTCAAGTAAAAAGATGGGGATATCGAGCTCGGATAGTATCCTCGAGCTCCCAAGTAGCCTCCTCATCCGAATGATGCTGCCATCCGACTTTAACCAGCCGAATAGTCTTGTTCCGCAACTGACGCTCTTTCCGATCGAGAATCCGTACCGGAACCTCCTCATAAGTAATGTCAGGCTGAACTGGAACTGGAATATCTGCCAGCACATGCGTCGGATCGGGCACGTATCTCCTCAGCATCGATACGTGAAATACATCGTGAACGCCTGACAGGGACAGTGGTAGTGCCAGTCGGTAAGCTACTGCTCCGATCCTCTCCAATATCTCGAAAGGGCCAATGTACCGCGGAGCTAGCTTACCTCTGAGGCCAAATCTCTTCACCCCTTTCGTGGGTGAAACTCGCAGAAATACATGGTCGCCAACAGAGAACTCTAGTGGTCTGCGTCTCCGATCAGCATAACTCTTCTGGCGGTCCTGCGCCTCTGACATCCTCCGTCTGATAGTACGGACCAACTCTGCATCCTGCTGAACTCTATGAGGTCCCAATAACTGGGCATCTCCAACCTCATCCCAGAGGACGGGTGTCCGACAAGGTCTACCATACAACGCCTCAAACGGTGCCATCTGGATAGCCGAATGGAAGCTGTTGTTGTAGGCGAACTCTACCAATGGCAAGTGGTCCTCCCAACTGCCTCCGAAATCCATAACACACGACCTCAGCAGGTCCTATAAAGTCTGAATGGTTTTCTCTGACTGTCCATCTGTCTGCGGTTGGAAAGCTGTACTAAATCGGAGCTGTGTGCCCAAGGCCTGCTGCAGACTCTGCCAGAAACGAGATGTGAACCGTGGATCTCTATCCGAAATGATACTCAACGGAACACCATGTAGTCTGATAATCTCCCGACAATACAGATCTGCCAATCGATCCAGGGGATCCATCCTCCGAATAGCTAAAAAGTGCGCAGATTTGGTTAATCGATCAACGATTACCCAAATCACGTCGTGACCTCGTCGTGTCCTCGGCAAACCCACCACAAAGTCCATGGTAATGTGATCCCACTTCCACTCAGGAATAGGAATCCGCTGAAGTAATCCTGCAGGTCTCTGGTGTTCAGCCTTCACCTGCTGACAGACAAGACATCTAGCTACCAAATCCGTGATGTCTTTCTTCATACCGTTCCACCAATAGGAACGCCTCAAGTCCCGATACATACGGGTCCCGCCTGGATGGATCGCAAATCGAGAACGGTGAGCCTCCTGAAGTAGCTCCTGTAAGACCGGATGAGACTGAGGTACGCATAATCTGCCTCGGAAGTATATAACACCCTCCTCGTCTCATGTAAACTCGGTCTGCTGCCCGGAAGCTATCTGACTGCCAATGAACTGACAATGCTGATCACCAGCCTGGGCCTCTCTGATCCTCGTCCTGATCGACGACTGAGCAACCATAGTAACAAGGATACCCTGCTCTGTCGGTCCCTGCTCCTCAAGATCTAACTCAGAGAAACCCTGAATCAAGTCCGTGACTGAAGTCCGATGGCAAGCCAAAGTCCCTCTGGACTTCCTGCTGAGTGCATCGGCAACCACATTAGCTTTCCCCGGGTGGTAGCTAATGGTACAATCGTAGTCCTTCAAGAACTCCATCCATCTCCTCTGTCGGAGATTAAGCTCCTTCTGAGTAAAAATATATTTGAGACTCTTATGATCAGTGAGAATCTCAAATGTAATACCGTATAAATGATGACGCCAAAGCTTCAAAGCAAAGATGATGGCAGCTAACTCCAAGTCATGAACTGGGTAGTTCTTCTCATGCTCCTTCAGCTGACGAGAAGCATAAGAGACTACTCTGCCGTGCTGCATCAGAACAGCGCTCAAACCCTGTAGAGACGCATCGGTGTAGAGTACAAATCTATCCTCTCCAGAAGGTAAAACCAAAACTGGAGCGGACACTAATCTCCGCTTCAGCTCCTGAAAGCTGGTCTCGCAATCCTCTGTCCACATGAACTTCACGCCTTTCCTGGTAAGACGTGTCAATGGCATAGCAATACGCGAGAACCCCTCGACAAAACGTCGGTAATATCTAGCCAATCCCAGAAAACTACGGATCTCCTGAACTGATTTCGGCTGCTCCCAACCGGTAACAGCCTCGATCTTCTGAGGATCAACTGAAATACCTCTGCTAGAGACCACGCGTCCCAGAAAATCGACTGAGGATAGCCAGAATGCACACTTGCTGAACTTTGCGTACAACTGATGTCGTCTAAGAATCTCCAAGACTATACGAAGATGCTGTGCATGCTCCTCCCCGGAATGCGAATAGACCAATATGTCATCAATGAAAACGATAACAAACTGATCCAGATACTCCAGAAAGATGCGGTTCATCAAGTCCATAAACACCGCTGGAGCATTGGTAAGCCCAAATGGCATTACCAAAAACTCATAATGACCGTATCTGGTACGGAACGCTGTCTTCTGACTCAGCTGATGATATCCGGATCTAGATCAATCTTAGAATACATCAAGTACCTCGAGCTGATCAAACAAATCCTCAATCCGTGGTAATAGATATTTATTTCTGACGGTCACAGCTGCCCGTAGTCAATACATAACCTCATGGTACCGCTTTCTTCTTGACAAATAGAATGGAGAACCCCATGGTGAAACACTAGGGCTTATAAATCCCCTATCCAAAGCTCCTGGAGTTGAACCTTCAGCTCGTCTTTTGGTGCCATACGATACGGAGCTTTCGATGTCGGTGAAGTTCCTAATCACTCAATAGTGAACTCCACCGCCTTCCGGGAGGCAAACCAGAAGCTCCTCTGGAATACATCCGGATACTCTTGACTACGTAAACGCTCGAGAGTCGCGAATCATTGATTAATCGAGATAATAGAAACCATGACAATGAGATGCGCTACCGAATCGCCGAAATAATCGAGATGCCGTCATCTCTGATGCCAGTGAAACTCCACGAGGGTTGGTTCGGAGGCCGGAAGGTGACCACCCTCGTCTGGCAATTAATGGTAGCATGATATACTGATAGCCAATCCATGCCAAGAATGATATCAAACTCGACCATCTCCAATACTAGAAGATCTACCGTAAGTATCATGTTGCCAAAGTCTAACGGGCAACCTCTGATCTCCTGGGTGACGTCTAATGTATCACCGGACGGTAGGGAGACAGTCAATCGCTGCAATCTAACAGTAGGTAATCTACCAATCTCCCGCATAAAGGTACGGGATATAAAAGAGTGCGAGCTACCAATATCAATCAATATATCAGCGGAAAATGCATAAATAGAAATCATACCGCGGAAAACGGATCCGTCGGCCCGCTGTGCATCCTCCCTGGTAATCGCATGAACTCGTCCAGTCTCTGGCGGAGGAGGAGGTGGTAACGCTGCCAGCGGCTGCTGCGGCTGGGCAGAAGCCTGCCAGATAAGACTGAGAGGATAGTGACTGATACTGTGCAGCTGGCTGGGACTGAGTCTGATACTGCCCCTGAGTCGCATAATAAGGTCCTGGAACAGAACTCTGGGGTGCAATGGAAGCACTGGAGTACTCCTGTCCAAGCATGCCAAATGATGCTGCTGAGGGAGCTGCTCCCTGCTGACGCTGTGAGGAATGGGCTTTCTGCCCTCCTCGATATGCCCCTGATTGACTAGACTGTCCCCTCTGACCTGACCCTCCGGAAGCCGTGTGCTGAGCCTTCAGCTGACAATCTCGGCTCTGGTGCCCAGGCAGTTTGCAATAAAAGCAAACTGGCTGTCCCAAAGAGCAAGCTGGGGTAAGGTGATCTCTGAATCCACATCGGAAACAATGAGTATCACCGGAAGGTGGTTGCCGGTTCTGCTGAGAAAACCGGGAACGTCCTGAAGAAGACCGCCTTGACTTCTGAGGCCTACGAAACGCCCCAGAAGTGCTCTGACCTGACCATCTACGACTACTCTGATGCTATCCTGTCGCCTGTGACTGCTGGATCTGCCCTGATGTCTGACCCGTATACTTCCTTTTCCTGTCCGGATATGCTGTCTGCTGAGCTAACTCTATCATCAAAGCTTGAGCCAGTGCATCAGAGTAAGATGTGATCCCTAAACCGGCAAGCCGTACATGCAGATAACCATCCAGTCCCTGAATAAACTGCATCATGCGAGTTCTGTCCTCCGCAACTAGCTCTGGACAAAACTGAGCCAACCGGAGGAATTCAGTATTATATTCGGTCACTGTGCGGTTGTTCTGCCTCAGACTCATAAAATCCTGTCGGCGAGCCATCTGATAAGACAGTGGAAAGAAGCGGCTCTCAAAAGCCTCTCTGAACCTGGTCCACGTGACGTTACGCTCACCAATAATAGAACGCTGAGTAATCCACCAGGCATTAGCTTCATCCCGTAAATGGTAGGCAGCCAGCTCTGCTTTCTCCCACTCGGAGCAAGCCATATAGAAGAAAGTCTGCTCCATAGTCTCTATCCATGACAGAGCCATACTCGGATCGAGATCTCCGTGGAAAAGAGTGAAACGAGTCTTCATCGACTCAGCCAATGCTGGAATCCTAGCCCGTGCAACGACAATATCAGTGAGCTGTGTCGGGACGGCTGCAGGAGCTGGCGGAAACACTGGAGCTGATACTACAGGTGGTACCGCGGAATAAACTGGAGGAGGAACTCCCGGTGCTGCTGTATAAACTGTAGCATAAGCCGTCGGTGGTACTACCGGGGGAACAAAAGTGGCCGCAGCTGAAGGTACGGTAGGTAATGGTACCGGATGCGGAGTAGCCGGTATCCCTAATGCAGGTGCTGCTGGGTACACCGTATGTACTGGGGGCACAGGGACTACTGGTGTCGGATACACTATAGATCCAAGTGGCGGTGGTACTGAATACGCTGTAGGCTGCGCTGGAGCATATGTCGGGTACGTCAATGGTACCCCTGATGGTACCGGAACTACTGTAGGAATAGGTACGCTCGGCACAACCGAGGTGGGTACCTCTATAGGAGCCGTCGGGGTCTGAAAGCCCAACGTGCCCGCAGCATGCTGAGTCAGTCCTTGACTGACAGACTCACTAACAGTGGGCATCTCTGGCATATCCAGAGATCCCGTGGTCCTCGCACGTGGTCGTCCAGCACCACGTCTCACAGCAATACGAGTAGATCGTCTCATATCTGTTAATTAAATTACAGATATTACTACAAGTATAAAAATCATAAAATAAAACATCATACCTAATTACTGTCTGGAGATGTTCCGTCGCTGTCCAGTCCCCAACTTTTGACCTCAAAATTCCGAACGAGAATATCGCCGGAAATCCAAATAAATCCAAAACGGAAATCCGAAACATAACCATATCGAAAATCTGAAAATGCCCAGTTTGACTCGTAAACCTGGCTACCCCAAATATCCAGAATACCAACAACAGGTATCCGATAAATCTCCAGAACACCAAAAGAAGGTATCATAACCCGCTCTGATACCAATAAATTGGTATCAGATAAATCTCAAAAATCTATAATACAAAAATCCAACAAGTATCATAACTCGCTCTGATACCACTAAATTGTCACGCCCCAGAGGAGTCCCTGTCCGAGAAAATTTCGGCAGCATCTCCCCTGTACGGTGGACAATCTGAAACTTTTCTACATCCTCATATACCTCAGCCACAGGCGGCTGGAAAAATAACAATAAATAAAAACATTCACCACGCAGTTTATAATAGTAACATCACAATAATACACTGACTCAAAATCCACCCTACTCCACTACACTCGTAAAACTCAAATCCGACGAAACTCACCTCTTCTGCCGTCCAGGCAGGCATGTAGTAAAAACATATCGAATAGAACATCCATCAATATCAAAAGAAAAACATACGATGTCCAAGTATCCAAATAACCAAGTACACACATAAGCAAATAAAAACCAAACCAAATGGTAAATAAATCCTCGAGGTCTGCAGGGATCTAGCACTACGTGCAGTGAGGACTAGCGACTCCCTCCTGACAGATCAACCCGAAAATAACAACAATGGAGGCGGGTGAGTCCAACACTCGGGAGGTACAATTGATATGCAAAGTAAAGAAATAACACCTAACACTAATCATGCGATACCTCCGATATAAGAAAGATAAAATATGCATCCAAGTAAACAGAGAGGAACTGACTAACCAGACTCGAGTATACGGACAAACAACCGAGTGGTATAGGAATCTGATGTATGTCAAACATAGGTATCCAAACAATATGCAGATATAAATGCAGCAAGCACAAACACAGCAATAAATGCATCATGCATATGATGCCAATGATGCGCCCTGGTCACCCCGACGCCACGATCATCTCACACACAATAGTGATGCCGAGTGGGTAGGGTTGTGACCTGACGTCACTACTCCCGATGAGTGACCGAGTGGGCGATGTCGAGTACACCTATCCTCCTACCCTAAATCATAAATGGGGAGCACAATGCCTCATCTCCCTGAGCAAGACGGGAGGAATCCTGCGGATAACACGTTGTGTCACACTACCCATGAGCGGACCAATGGAGAAGTCCCTGCTGCAACACACTCAGCCTGAATCGACCACTAACCCATGAGTGGTGGTGTGTGCAGATCCATGTAACTGGCGATGTGCTCAACAATAATGGAGTGGACTATCGCACAGCATGCAATCATGCAAATGGTGCATGACACTAACCACAAAATATCCTGACCTAATCCACGTGTATATAAAAATGCATCATAGGTCAACGAATCAAAACAATCCAAAGGTACACAGAAGGTATAAAACCTAGGTCCTGAACATGGTAAAGCATGGTATATCACTACCCCTATAAGCATATATAAACAGGTAAAATATACATGAGATGCAAACCAATCAATAAATCAAACATGTACCAAGATTTGGGTAGTGATTAACCGAAACAGATAAGAAACATAATTAATGCAACATGTTAATTTCATTAATAAGCATATCAAAGACAAAAAGTCCAAAAGTACCCGCCTCCAAAAATAGAAAGGTCCAATCTGACTCCGAGATACCCGTCTCGCGTCAAAGTCCTGTATTCAATAGATATACAATTATTTAGCTAAATTTATATAAATAGCTAAATAAATTCTTTAACCCTAAATTAGGGCAAAACCCTAATTTCAAAAACACATAAACCTAATCAACATACACATGATCGTCCAACTACAAAACATATCAAATTCCTGTGTACGCTACTACAACTGGAAAAGTCCTCTATTCCTTACCTCAACACATTACCTTTAAAATTCCAATTTCCTCATAATACTCATAACCAGCTAATGATACCATTCAAAACCATCAATAAAATACATGTTAATCTCTAGCTTACCTTAAATCACAACTTTGTTCTAGAATAAGAAGCTGCTGGAATTAGTGATTGAAAATCACCATTGTTGCCGGATCCAAGAACAACCAACAGCACACTATACCCACTGGAAAACTTCACTGCTAAACATTAGATTAAAATTACTAATGTATAATCCTCTAAACCAACTACTTACCCTCCAAATCGATACTCTTCTTCTAGCCGGATCAAGCTTGTTTGGCCGGTACAACTTGTCTGGAAACTCCTGGACGAAACAAAGGAAAAGATCTAACACCAGGTGGCGGCACTGCTCCCTGTGGCGGCTGCGGCAGAAGGAAGGTCGGCGGTGTCTCGTCGGACCAGAGGAAGGGAGGAGAAGCTGTCGGTCGGCCGGAGCTAAGACAAAGGAAGCCGCGACACTGGGTCCTCCACGACGAGACAGGGAAGAAGAAGAAGAAGGGACCTCGGCTGTGATGTCGGCAGTATGGTGCAGAAGCCGATCTAGGGCAAGGTGAGGAGTGTCTGGCGACCGGCGCCTTCGCTAGGCGAGGAGGAAGAGAAGGGGGGTCGCAGAGGGCGTCGGTGGCGTCGGCACCTAGGGCTCGGCGCTGCTCGGCGTCGGGAGAAGGAGAGAAATCGACTCGGAGAGGAAGAATGAGAAGAGAAGAAGAAGTGCCGAGGGGAACTGGTATGCTCGGGGAGAAGGAACCGCCGCGGCACGTGCGGTCATGCGGTTAGGGCAAGGTCGCAACGTGGAAGGAAGAGGGGCGCACGAGTTTTCGGTGAGAAAGAGAAAGAAAAAGAATTTAAAAAGGAAAAGGAAAATCAACTTTTCCTCACTTAAATGGGGTAGCCTAAACAGGCTTTTCCGGACCCCGTTTTTATCCCCGTCAACTCGTCCGTACGAGCTTCAAAAAATTCCCGAAAAAATTTCCAAAAATTCCAAAAAAATCCCTTATTAATATTCGCCTATTTCCGGTATTTTACAGAATGTTTGGCAATTTGGTAAGTTAAGGTAAGTTACTTGACGAAAACGACCAAGTGAGGGCGCGCCCTAGCTGAAGGGACTGTAGGCGTCAGTCCAGTTTAGGTCCATTTGGGATCCCTAATCTGAGACTTTGACTAGTTCCTGGTCCTGGAGGGATAGGAACTAATTACTACTCTGTATTATTATTAAATTGTCCTAATACTTATTTTGTAGGATATTTTTGGACTAATATTGTTTTGTAGGGCAAAAAAAAGAAAATTACCTTCGAATGAATAGTATTCGAAGGCGCCTTCGTACTGTTCATAGAAGGCGTCTTCCACAGGATAAACTTTTGTCGTCGCAACGGATAAGTGTCTGACCGTTCGGGATCAAACTTGCCTCATTGGAGGCGCCTTCCATGGCTATGGATGGAAGGCGCCTTCCATACCTTTTATAAGGTTGTCTCGAGAAGACATTGAAGAACAATATCTATACGAGCTATCGCGCATCCGATTGAACTTTCGACTGCTCCAAGCTTCTGCTGCAAAGCTGCTGCGCCTGACAACTGTTCCGTGGACTTCTGATCGCGGCTTATAGACCAACATCGACACGAGCGCTCCCACTTCTAACCTTAAAGTGTCGGTAAATTTTTTTTTAGTGTAACTAAATACTGCAAAAGGACAAGTGTAGGATGTTGCACTCGTTCTAACTTTCCTTGTACTTCGATTCCCTCTTCCGGAGGTACTGAAAGAGGTTTATAGTGAATTACCCATCGATAGGCCCGCGAGACTTGGGTCTTGGAGTAGGAGTGGCCGAAGGCTCCGAACCAAGTAAATCGCTTGTGTTCCTCTCGTGCCTGATTTTCGTGTTTTTCTTTTTCATTGCGTTTGTACTTTGATTTTAAAACGAGAAAAGAGAAAAATTTGAAAACCACGTGATTCAACCCCCCTCCCCCTCTCTCACGTGCGTAATCGATCCAACAAGTAGTATCAGAGCAGGTTTTGCTCTGATTTGGTGCAACCACCAATCAAGTCGGGGGAATTTCTTTTTTATTCCATTTGAATTGACCTATTCAGTTAATTGTTTTCATTCAGTTTTAATTTGAGATTGGTGCAACACCTCTCAAATTTTTCTACATTTTTTTTCTCAAACACTGCTAATTCAAGACTAAGTCTTGGTACCTTGTTTTACTTTTTCTTTCTATAGCTGTGAAATGCCACAACTTGAAGGGTACAACACCATTCGTCCTCCCCTATTCAACGGTGACGACTTCTCTTACTGAAAGAAGTGGATGAAGATGTACTTGAAGATCGACTTCGACCAGTGGTTCAACATCACTAGAGGCTACAAAGCTCCCATTGACAATGCTGAAATTCCAATGGACCCGGAACATTGGAATCCGGAAATGAAGAAAAAGATGTAGATCGACTTCAAAGCTCTCAACACAATTTAGTACGGGCTAACAAAAGAAGAGTTGAACCGCGTCAGCCCAGACGAAAACACAAAGGAACTTTGGGACAAGCTCATAAAACTGCATGAGGGAATCATCGACGCTAAGGTAACAAAGAGAGATTTTGTCACGCCCCGGGGGAGTCCCTGTCCGAAGAAAGTTCGGCAGCACCTCCCCTGTACGGCTGACAATCTGAATCATTTCTACATACACAATATACATCAGCCACAGACGGCTGGAATATACACACAACCGCGCAGTTATATGATACAGCCTACTCGGCTGATATAATAAAAACACAACCACACAGTTATATGTAAAGCAGCCCACTCGGCTGTACCAAAACTAAAACACAACGGAAAATGACAGAAAACCAAATACAGACTAAACACAAAACTGCTAGCCGGCTAGGCTTACACAACCAACAATAATACAAAAATACCACATAACAACTTCAAAACTCCAGAAACAAAACCGGAGTACAAACTAAACACACTGACATAAAACAAACAAAACATAAATGAAACCGATAGATCTTCTGAGGTGACGTGGGGACCAGCAGACAGGATACTCCAAGCGACATCATAAACAACCTGGTACCTGAAAAAAATAGTGTCCACGGGGGTGAGTTCAACAACTCAGCGAATACCAATAGATATGCCTAGTAAGATATATCTAACAGCAATAAACATGGAATATAGCTTCCTAATCATATATAGGAAATATGCAAAACTGAAAGGTAACTGAGGAAGTTGTACTCACCAGGAACTCCTATCCAGAACAAAAGGTCATCAAACCGAGAGTGTCCTAAATCCTGTATGCATGTCAAACAAATGCATCCAACCAAATGCAGCAAATAAATGCAACAAGCACAAGCAATAAATGCATAAATGCGTATGATGCCAATGACATGTCCTGGTCACCCCTACTCTCCAGTCAGCCGTCTCACACATGATGGTGAGACCGAGTGGGTAGGGCTATGACAACCGTGCACTCTGCCATCACTACTCCTGATAAGTGACCGAGTGGACGGGATGCTGTCGGAGTACACCTATCTTCCTTACCCCAAATCATAAATGGGGGAGCTCAATGCTCTCATCTCTCGGTACACGATGACGGGGAGGGGTACCTGTCCTGCTACAACGCTGCGTCACACTAACCCATGAGTGGACCAACAGAGCCCTTGACAGAGCACCTGCTGCAACACACCCTGCCTGAATATACCACTAACCCATGAGTGGTCGTGTGTGCAGATACATGTAACTGGCGATGTGTTCAACAATAATGGAGCCAACAATCGCACAGCATGCAATCATGCGAATGGTGCATGACACTAAGCATGACAATATCATGTACCAATCCATATATATAAAATGTGTACCCTAGAATAAATTGACCTAATCAATGGTCTAGGTACACAGGTCAGATAAGGAATCAAAAACCCTAGATCCTGAACATATCCACCTCCATAAAATATGTACCGTCAATACACATGGATCAAAGAAAAAGGGTCTAGGTACACAGATCAGATATGATAAAAATATAGGTACACATGTCAGATAATAAAAATTCAGAATCTAGTCCTAAACTCAGTAAAGCATGGTATGTCACTTACTCTAGGAACTAAGGTACTCATGACAATAATCACGAGGTATAAACATGGATACATAAAAAGCGACAACACAGAACATGCTATGGGTATCAAACCGTGACATACCAAAGACAAACATGATCATTGCTTGTAGTTATAAAATACTATGCATATCCAATTGACAATATCATAAAAGATAAGTCAAGAGGTACCCGCCTCCGATAAGAGGATCGTATCCGAAATCGATCTCTCGTCAAGACACCGTCTGGAATCAATGTCCTGTAATACCAAACATATAATTTTAGCTAATTCCAATATGTATCCAGTAGTTAAATCAAATTCCTATTAAACCAAGAACCCTAATCCACATCAACATAAACCTAATTCACACTTAACTAATTTGTATCAAATTCCCCTACACCTTACCTCAATACCTAGCCACTGTTGACACTGGAACAAGAGGATTGTTGTTGTCGGAACCAAGATCAACCCCACAGCAAGTCCTACTATCGTTCCAAACCAAATAACCCATATCAGAAGTAAGATATGTCAACAAAGCTTGTATCAAGAACTCGTTACCCAGTTGGCTTCCTTCTTCTGTGGTAATAGCACACTGTTGCCAGTGGTGATCGGCTGGAGATAACAACGGCATCAATCTCATGGCCAACGACTGGAACTAGTGATGGGAGCGCGATCAGGCGGCACTGGTATGATCAAACTGTGAAGAAGATCGTGAGGAAGAGGAATCAATATCCTCGCTTCGAAGTGGGCGGCGGATCAGAGCTAGGGCACAGAAGAACAGAAATCTCCGGCGATGGTCGGCGCTACTCCGTGCGGCGGCGGCCATGAATCAGGAACTAGGGCACAGTGTGATCAAGATGACGGAGAGGTCAGTGGATCCGTGCCGGTGAAGAGGAATCCTTGCGCCGATGCTTGACGTGGCAACGGGATAGGAGAGGGCGATTGGTTGGGGGGAAGATGAAGGGATTTCTTGAGAAGAGAAGAAGATGGGTGAGGATCGGGAGAGGAAGTTGGCGCGAGGGAGGTTTAGGGCACGGTCCTTGGCGATGAGATGAAGAGAAGGGGGAAGAAGATGAGGAATCGGGAGAACCAAGGGGTCAGCGTTAATGAGGGCTAAGGCACACAGCGTCGGGTGAGGGGAGAAGAATGGGAGGAATCGCTGGAGGCTTCCTTCGGCCAGCGGTTGTATGCAGGGGGAAAGAAAAGGAACCGGCGCAGGGGGCAGCGTCGTCAGTTTTGGGAAGAAGATGAAACAGAAATGGCGTGAGGCGCAGGCACGAATCGAGGAAAGGGAACGACACAGTAGCAACGGAGGAAATAAAAGGAAAAAAGGAAAAGAAATAAAATAAATAAACTTTTCCTTGTTAAAATGGGGTAGCCTAAACAGGTTTTTCCGGGTCCCGTTTTTATCCCCGTTAACTCGTCCATACAGTCTCCGAAAAATTTCAGAAAATTTTTTAAAAATTTTAAAAAATTCTCTTATCATTATTCGCCATTTTTTCGATATTTTATATTCTCCCCCCACTAATAAAAATTTGGTCCCCAAATTTCGTCATCTACCATCAGCAAATACTAACAATAGGTAAAGAGTATATATGCTGAACGGTAAATTAAATCACATACCTCAAGTGAAAAGATGGGGGTATCGAACTCGAATAGTATCCTCGAGCTCCCAGGTAGCCTCCTCGTCCGAATGATGCTGTCATTCGACTTTAACCAGCCGAATAGTTTTGTTCCGCAGCTGGCACTCTTTCCGGTCCAAAAATCTGTACCGGAACATCCTCATAAGTGACGTCAGGCTGAACGGGCATTGAGATATCTGTCAGCACATGCGTCGGGTCGAGTACGTATCTCCTCAGCATAGATACGTGGAATACATCGTGCACGCCTGCCAGGGACGGTGGTAGTGCCAGCCGGTAAGCTACTGCTCCAATCCTCTCTAGGATCTGGAAAGGGCCAAAGTATCGCGGAGCTAGCTTACCTCATAGGCCAAATCTCTTCACTCCTTTCGTGAGTGAAACTCGTAGAAATACATGGTCGCCTGTAGAGAACTCTAAGGGTCTATGTCTCCGATTTGCATAACTCTTCTGGCGATCCTGCGCCTCTGACATCCTCCGTCTGACAGTACGGACCAACTCTGCCTCCTGCTGAGCTCTATGAGGTCCCAACAGTTGGGCCTCCCCAACCTCATCCCAGAGGGTGGGTGTCCGACAAGGCCTACCATACAACGCTTCAAACGGTGCCATCTGGATAGCCGAATGAAAGCTGTTGTTGTAGGCAAACTCTACCAATGGCAAATGGTCCTCCCAACTGCCTCCAAAATCTAGTACACAAGATCTCAGCAAGTCCTCTAGAGTCAGAATGGTCCGCTCTGACTGTCCATCTGTCTACGGATGGAAAGTTGTACTAAATCGGAGCTGAGTGCCCAAGGCCTGCTGCAGACTCTGCCAAAAACGAGACATGAACCGGGGTCTCTATCGGAAATGATAGTCAAAGGGACACCATGTAATATGATGATCTCCCGACAATATAGATCTGCTAATCGATCCAGGGAATCTATCCTCCGGATCGCTAAAAAGTACGCGGATTTGGTTAATCGATCAACGATTACCCAAATCGTGTCATGGCCTCGTCGTGTCCTCGGTAAACCACCACAAAGTCCATAGTAATATGTTCTCATTTCTACCCAGGAATAAGAATCCTATGTAATAATCCGACTAGTCTCTAGTGTTCAGCCTTCACCTGCTGACATACAAGACATCTAGCTATAATTTTCGCGATGTCCTTCTTCATGTCGTTCCACCAATAGGAACGCCTCAAATCTCGACACATGCGAGTCCCGCCTGAGTGGATCGCAAATCGAGAGCGATGAGCCTCCTGAAGTAGCTCCTCCCTGACTGGGTGAGCTGGAGGTACGCATAATCGGTCTCGGTAATATATAATACCCGCATCATCTCGAGTGAACTCGGTCTATTGCCCGGAAGCTATTTGATTGCCAATAAATTGCAAATGCTGATCACCAGCCTGGCCTCTCGGATCCTCGTCCTGATCGACGACTAAGCAACCATGGTAAGAAGAATACCCTGCTCTGTCCGTCCTTGCTCCTCAAGGCCCAATTCGGAGAATCCCTGAATCAAGTCCGTAACCACAACTCGGTGGCAAGCCAAAGTCCCTCTAGACTTCCGGCTAAGTGCATCGGCAACCACATTTGCTTTTCCCCAGGTGATAGCTAATGGTACAATCGTAATCCTTTAGAAATTCCATCCATCTCCTGAAGGTAAAACCAAAATCGGAGCCGACACTAGTCTCCGTTTTAGCTCCTGGAAACTGGTCTCGTAGTCCTCGAACCACGTGAACTTTACGCCTTTCCTAGTCAGGCGTGTCATTGGCATAACAACGCGTGGAAAACCCCCAACGAATCGTCTGTAATATCGAGCCAGACTAAGGAAGTTGCAAGTCTCCTGTATAGACTACGACTACTCCCAACGATAACAACCTCTATCTCCTGTGGAACCACGGTATACTCCTACTGGTGCCCGTGTGTCTCAAACATCTCACAGAAGACAACCAAAATATGCACTACCGATCTTCACATATAGACGTTTCCGTCGAAACATCTCTAGAACTATACGAAGATGGTGTACGTGACCCACCTCGGATCAGAAATAGATCACCACATCGTCAACAAAGATAATAGAAACCAATCCAAACATCCTAGTGATACCCAAATTATCGAGTACATGATAACATCTAGGGCACCGCAAGCCCTAATAGTAAAACCAAGATACATAATGTCCGTATCTCAGTCATTCCTAACCATAAGATCCTCGACAATAAACAGATCTGATCACCAACGATATAAATCACCAAAGAATAGATCCTCAGTGTGAGAGCAACGCTCCATCACACGAAATATCACATATGTGGGAGCAACGCTCTACCACAATAAATCCTCTATATGTGGGAGCAACGCTCCACCACAATAATCCGAAATATGTATCTGCAATAAATATGGGAGCAATGCTCCGCTACAAGCAATCCGCAATATGTGGGAGTAACGCTCCACCACAGACAATCCATAATATGTGTGGGAGCAACACTCCACCACAACCAATACATAAGTGCCCAAGGCACCTAACTATCCAGCTAGAGACTACACAAGATCTCTCTACCACAGATCACTGTGGGTAGCCTAGGGTATAACAACCCAGTAAGCAAATCAAATCCATAGTAAACTCTATCATCATCCTAGTGGGTCGGTCACCCACTAATAGGAGAATTAGTTGACAGGGTAATACAACCAATAACATAATGTAGACACTCAACATTCTACATTCTACATTCAACATAGGTAGAATCATCATGATACTACCAACCATACACCTGACACACGTGCACACACACATATGGATGATCGATATAATTCTCCAATTAGTACACACCAAACATACCCACAACATAAGTATAAATCATCGTGATACCTCCAACAAAAACACTCAAACACATGTGCAGATTTCACAACATAGATTTAATTGATAAAATACCCCCAATAAACCAATCAGACCACTCAGGTATAATCTACTAGAAACCCACAACAATCATAACTGGAAAAATACACCCACTACATGAAATCAGACCGTCCATCATAACACTCTTACAACCCGTAATAATCATATGTACACACCACATAGATATGCAGAATCAGCATATTTAATCCAATCAACCTGATATTCTCTATGCTACCTTATATGTTATCCAACTAGGTACATACAGTCTAAAAAATTAAAGTACTCATAGAATAGGATACATCGATCCTCTATAGACTGACCAAGTCGACAATGGTATACGGCTAATTCAGTCTTTTCCACATCGGTACAAGCCCTGTATTCAAATGTGCTCCAAGTATCCAACTAAGCACGAATAACCCAAAGATCAGCATCTCTATAAAATAGAGTATGATGACCCTCTACTGATCAGACCAACTAAACTAAATCAGTCATCTACTAACTAATCAAGAATACATTAATCCTCCTCAAACTACTAAGGTATATCAATCTACGACTACCCAAGTCGACAAGCGTAAATCAGTCTTCCACTGACCAATCTAACAAGAGTAAATCAGTTATCTACTGATGTAATTAATTAAGATAAAATGGTATACTACTGGCTAGGTCAACATGAAGATATAGATACTATCCGCTACATAGCTAATAATAACAGAGGCTGGTATGTGCCTCGATCTTCTAACCAACCAATCGTAACAGAAGCTAAAACTACTGGGGGTATGATATGTGATCCTGTTCGAACGCTGAATCAATGGACGCTGGGTACGTGGCGCTCTCCGAACTGATGACATGGATCTCCGGCCGGTCGTAGGGATCTCCGGCGAACCTGCAAAGAAGTCGGGCCGGGAAGGGGTTCCCGGCGACGACCCTCCGACGCTCAAGTCAGGCAAGAGGAAACTAAGAAGTGGCTTCGAAGATGTGAGATCGCGTGATCGCGTAATCGCGTACCTTCGTCGAAGTCTGAGGGCTCTTATATAGAGCTGTGGGAAGGCTTGTGCACACTTACCGAGGTGTACACGTGTCCTTTCCCATACCGTAGTATGGACTTGCCAGAGACGCATGCCTGACACCATACTGCTACAGTCTGAGCACCTCTTTGATGGGACAGCAGAACCTTCGGTCATACGATTCTGCGTATGGCCTGGTCGTCGAATATGCCTGCTGTCAGAAGATGTTCCCCAATGCCCCCTTGCCCTTGTCTTTTTCCTCCCTGAGCCAAGTGTCCATCCGCCCGGCAGGCGTCGCACCGACCGGGCGTAGGTATTGGTCCGACCGGGTGCTCGGCTAAGACTGTTTCTTCATAGCATTGCTTCTTTACGCCTCGGCTGAGCGGGCTACCCGCTCGGCCCGGCGACCCTGTTCACCATGATCGTCGGAATCCCGACTCCACGTCGGGTTGTTTTTGATTCTACCCGGACCCGATCGACCGGTTGACCCGACCCTTCCCCGATCGGATGGGCCTCCTGCTGACCATTTTGCCTTTTGACTTCCACGTGGCGTTGACTCCCCTCAAAGGGGGGCCCCTGTCCTTACCGCTGGATCACTTGCCTCCCCTTCAAGTCTAGTTGAAGGAGGCGATTAGTCCGACTGACTGGACGCCCTTAGCGCCGAGCGACGCCTCCAAGAAACCATCCTCCGCTCGGCCTGTGTGGAGGTGGCTACGGCCTCAGTCAACGCCACCCTCCCTCGGATCTCCTCAGAATTTGCGCCAATCTCTGTCATTAAGGGTGAGCACGCGCTCATTAAATGCACTCCAGTGGCCGAATGCCACGTGGCGCTGCTGTCGTCATCGTACGGCGGCGGCGTCACAGGCGACGAGACCGAGGCAGTTTGAAATGGACGGCCCGATGTGTGCTTCGGTTCCCGTGACCTGCATCCAATGATGGAGGCCAATCGGGCTCAACCCTATAAAGCCTCCGCCTTCTTCCTTCGCCGCATTTCTGCTTTCGCGTGCCTAGAAGCTTCCTTTGGCGTTTCAGTGCTCCGGCAACTTCGGTTCTTCTTTTTCTGGCGATTCCGTGTTCCTCGTCGATCCTCCTTCTTCTCTGTAAGGTTCTTCTTTTTTTCTATCTTTGGTTCTTGTGTTTTCTTTGCGTTTCTTTCCCGAGTTTTGGTCCTCTGGGCACTGTTTCGTTTGTCCTCTTCTTCCTTCCATCATATGCATTTCTTCTCGCCTTTTGTGATTCCGTCCGTTCGGACAATGGCTAGTTCCTCTCAGCCTCAAGACCAAGCCCTCGGCCCGTGGTATACTACCATGGAGTCGCTATTTGATCGGCGCGACGCCGATATTCTGATGAATAATTTTGATATCCCCTACGCTCTCTGAACTGATGACGTGGATCTCCGGCCGGTCGTAGGGATCTCCGGCGAACCTGCAAAGAAGTCGGGCCGGGAAGGGGTTCCCGACAACGACCCTCCGACGCTCAACTCAGGCAAGAGGAAACTAAGAAGTGGCTTCGAAGATGCGAGATCGCGTGATCGCGTAATCGCGTACCTCCGTCGAAGTCTGAGGGCTCTTATATAGAGCTGTGGGAAGACTTATGCACACTTACCGAGGTGTATGTTAATACAGTCTGACCTGGCTGTTGTTTTGATGTTGACACTGATTTAAGTTTGTATCAGATATTAATTAAACTCAGACTGATTAATGATCAAGGTTGATCATGTGGAGAGAAAAAGTCCAAGTATGGATACTTGGCACGCGAAGTCGGAGAGGGCTCGGTAGCTCGTTCTCTATACCAGGAAGACGTTAGGGCTTAGCTCGTTCTCGAACCGGACGAAGTCGGAGAGGGCTCGGCACTGTTCTCCACTCAGGCCGAGAGGGCCCTGAGCTCTGCCTCCCAACCGGACGAGAAATCGGAAAGGGCTCGAGCTCTGCCTCCGGACTAGGTCGAGAGGGCCCAGCTCGCTCCGGACCGGACGGAGTCTGAGAGGGCTCGGCACTGCCTCCTGACTAGGCCGAGAGGGCCCAGCTCGCCTCCGGACCGACGAAGCCCAGAGGGCTCGATAGCTCGCCTCCGGACTAGTCGAGAGGGCTCTGAGCTGCCTCCTGACCAGGCCGAGAGGCCTGGTAGCTCATTCTCCGGACCGGACGGTCGAGAGGGCTCGGTAGCTCGCCTCCTGACTAGGTCGAGAGGGCCTAGCTCGCTCTGGACCGGACGGTCGAGAGGGCTCGGCACTGCCTCCAGACTAGGTCAGAGAGGGCTCGGTAGCTCGTTCTCCAGACTAGGTCAGAGAGGGCTCGGTAGCTCGTTCTTTGAATCAGGAAGACGTTAGGGTTTAGGGTTGGGAAGCTCTAAAACCAACAGAGGCATTGGATCGGTCTGTTGACCGATCCAGTGATACTTTGGCTGTCTGGATAGGTCTGTCGACCGATCCAGTGATACCTTAGTTATCTGATCGGTCTCGTGACCGATCAGTAATCACACAGTAGCTCTCTGTGGGTTATCTGATCGGTCTGGTGACCGATCAGTAAGAAGAGAACAATAAGGGATCAATAGGGGGATCGGTCTGTGGACCGATCCACCTATAGGCTGATCGGTCCACAAACCGATCAACATCATCCCAGACCGATCAGGATGTGTCCTGATCGGTCCAGAGGGCTATGGATCGGTCTGTTGACCGATCCACAACGATGTCGTTTGTCTTCTGCTATTTCTCTGCGATTTCTGATTCATCTGATCTAACCATCTGCTGTAATCTTTTTGAGTTACAGGTTGCAGGTGGCGTGCCAATGTTTAAATTCAAATTAAGCTCCAGTAGAAGAATAAGACCAAGTGCTCTTTCTGCTGTGTTTCGCTGCAAATGGTGTAATTGGAGCGTCAACGTTCACTGGCTGCGATCAGTTGACAACAGCTTGACTCTTGCTTATTGGTTCGAGCTCAGAGACACCAGTGAAGACCATGAATGGTATTGGTGTGAGTTCAGAGAACCAGATGAGGAGGAAGAGTGATTGGCGACGCCTGAGTTGGTCGCAGTGATTCGATACAGGTGACAGTGATTCGGCTCTGACTGAAGACAGTGAGAAAGCAGAGAAATAAGAAGAAGGAAGAAGAGAGGTTTGTGCGTGGATTTTGAAAAACTCTCTGTCGATCGAGCAAGAGTGCTATGTTTTTGAGCTCTTGGCTGAGGAACTTCTTCTGTCTTTGCGCTTTGCTTTCATCGTGGCTGTAAGTTTATTGTTCATTCCTTTTAGCCACTAAACTCTGTAAGTCTTGTGTTTCATTTCAAATCTTTTCTGAGACTTTGTGGAGAGGTTACTCCACCGAGAAGGAGAAATACTTAGCCGGAATTTGTCCGGGGTGTGATCTATCGAAAGATCAAGGGATCGTCCACCTTACGGACACGCCGAGGAGTAGGGGCAAGTTATCCCCGAACCTCGTACATCCTTGTTGTGTTAGTGGTGGGTTGTTTCTTTTCCTTGCATCAGTTTTCCTTTTGCTTATTTCCGCTGTGCTAGCAAACTTTTGTGAGGAGATTAATTGAGTTTTTAGAGGAGGCTATTCACACCCCCCCTCTCTAGCCATCCGAAGATCCTAACAAGTGGTATCAGAGCAAGGCGCTCTTCATCCAGATTAACACCAAAGAGCAAGAAGATGGCTATAAAGGAAGGGTTTAGCACCAATCGTCCACCCTACTTCGACGGAGCAGACTTCCAATATTGGAAGAGCCGTATGGAGTATTATCCCAAGACCGACATCTCCATGTGGTTCTCGATCAAGGAAGGGTTCACACCTCCGAAGGACAAAGAAGGTAAGGAACTAGAGTCGTCAAGGTGGTCCGCCGAGCAAACTCGCAAAGGACAAGTCGATGCCAAGGCGGTGGTCACTCTACAATGTGGGATAGCCAAAGATCAACTTGTCAAGGTAGGTCCATTTGTGAGCGCAAAAGATTTGTGGAACAAGCTCATCGAGCTCCAAGAAGGAACCCGAGACTCTCGGATCGCCAAGAGAGACTTGTTCCTAAACCAACTACAAAATCTCACCATGAAGGAGAACGAAACGGTAAGTGAACTACACGGAAGGTTCAAAGAGATCATCAATGGTCTTCATTCCGTAGATGAACGCGTAGAGAATCGCGATCTAGTAAGGTACGCTCTCAAAGCCTTTCCGAGGAATGCCTTGTGGTCATCTATGGTAGATGCCTACAAGGTCTCCAAGGACCTTTCAATTGTTAAATTAGATGAATTCTTTTGTGAAATGGAACTTCATGAACTTACTAACAAGGGTCAAAAAGAGAAAGGTATTGCCTTAGTTGCAGGAGAAAAGAGCAAGGATGGAAGAAGGAAGAAAGAAAAGAAGAAGGAGAAAGAGATTCCTACATCCTCATCCTCCTCCGAGTCCGATGATGAAGGTGGATCATCATCAAGCGAGATGGCCAACTTCGTAAGGAGAATCATGAGAAGGAGCCGGAGATACAAAGGGAAAGGTAAGTCTATTGATCAAAATGTTGATAAGACTAATGTTACGTGTTATGAGTGTAGCAAGAAAGGGCACTATCGGAGCGAGTGTCCAAAAGTCAAGAAGAAGGAGGAAAGGTCCAAGAAGAAGAAAGCTCTCAAAGCTATTTGGGATGAATCCTCCTCAAGCTCATCGGAGGAAGAGAAGAAGGAGAAAAGCACTCGTCAATTAGCGCTCATGGCAAGGGAGGAATCGGATTCCGGAAATGATACATCAGCCGCGGCTTCATCATCTTCGGATGATGAAGAGGTAACTTCTCCTCACTTAGAAAAATGCTATAAAACTATTGCACATTTATCTACTTTGCTTAAGAAATCAAAAACTGAAATCAAATCATTAAAAGATGAAGTAGAACACTTGAAGACTCTTAGGGAAGATGAGGTTGATGACCTACATCAAGAGCTTCTTGAGGATGAAAACAAAGCCTTAAAGAGTGAAGTTGAGAAACTCAAGAAAATGCTTGAGAAATTCTCAACTAGTTCTAAGACCTTAGATATGATTCTAAATGCCCAAAGGGCGGTCTACAACAAGGCTGGGTTAGGATATCAACCTAAGGAGTCTAGTTTCATTTCCCTAGTGTCTAGAACCAAATTTCATAGATCACATGCTTCTAGGGTTCATGAGACTAGGAAGGGTGTGACCAAGGCATGGGTTCCTAGGTCTTTCATTGTAGATGCATTAGGTCCCAAGATTTGGGTACCTAAAACATCTATCTTTCGTGTCTTGTAGGCATTTGTCAAGGGGGAGCATCTATCAACTTGGTTTGTTGATAGTGGATGCTCCAAGCACATGACCGGGGACAAGTCACTCTTTACTACCATTCAAAACTAAAATAGAGGTAATGTGTCCTTTGGTAATAATGGTAGCCTTAAGGTTATAGGAGTTGGAGATATTCATATATCTGAATGTCTCCAAATCAAAAATGTCCTTCTAGTCAAGGGGATGAACTTTAATCTCCTAAGTGTCAGCCAATTATGTGATACGGGTTACACAATTGAGTTTCATTCAAGTCAATGTATGGTCAAACACATTGACACACTTGACACGGTACTAGTAGGCACAAGGGTAGATAACATTTATCAAGTATTTTTTAAAAGTGCTACTAATGCCTCTACTAAGTGTTTCATGTCAAAAGAAGAAGAATCATGACTGTGACATAGGAGGTTGGCCCACGTAAACATGAAGAATATTCGAAAGCTGGCCAACAAAGGATTAGTGCGAGACTTACCAAGCATCAAGTACCAAAAGACAAAATTATGTGATGCATGTCAAAAGGGTAAGCAAACAAAAGCGTCTCATAAAGGTAAAAGCGCTGTAAGTACATCTACTGCTTTAGATTTATTGCATATGGATTTGTTTGATTGTAGTAATGTTATTTCATTGAATGGAAGTAGATATTGCTTAGTGATCATTGATGATTTTACTAGATATACATGGACTTTCTTTTTGAAAAATAAGGATTAAACCATAGATGTTTTTGTTTCTTTTTGTAGAAGAACTGAAAATGAAAAATCAACAACAATTAAAACAATTAGAAGTGATCATGGTGGAGAATTTCAAAACCATAGATTTTTAGAATTATGTCAAGACAGGATATAGGCATGAGTTCTCTACTCCAAGGACCCCACAACAAAATGGGGTTGTGGAGAGAAAGAACCGAGTCTTGCAAGAGGCTGCACGAAGCATGCTCAATGAGTACTCACTACCGAGCTACTTATGGGCTGAAGCTGTAAATATCGCTTGCTATGTGCAAAATCGAGTCTTGATACATAGGTTTTTAGGAAAGACTCCTCATGAACTTTGGTTTGGGAAACCCCCTACAATTAAACATCTTAGGGTGTTTGGTTGTAAGGTGTTTATCTTGAACACTAAGGATCATCTTGAAAAGTTCACAGCTAAGGCTGACGAAGGGATACTAGTCAGGTACTCTCTCATCAGCAAAGCCTATCGAGTCTACAACAATAGGACTAAATTGATTGAAGAGTCCTCGGATGTATCATTTGAAGAAATTCCTAAATCAAATGATCAATCAAGGGATGTAGGAGAAATTCAATTTGAACTTAAAAATCTAAGTTTAAATGATCAAAACATAGAAAGAGTCGAAATTGACTTCGATGATGATGAGCAAAGGCAAGAGAGGGCTCAGTCTGATTCTTTGCCTGATACTGAGCCCTTGCCTGTGTCTAGTGAGACCACTCATGAGACACCGCCAACACCAAGGCAATTTAGGATAGCTTCTAGTCATCCCCAAGACCAGATTGTGGGAGACATTCAACAAGGGGTTAGTGTTGGATCGAGATCGCGCTAGAGGGGGGTGAATAGCGCTCGCGGAAGTTTCGTTCGTATCGGAATAAAAAAACAAAACGCAGCGGAATAGATAAAGAAAACAACACAAAAGACACAGGTCAGTTTTACTTCGTTCGGAGCCTAAGGCGACTCCTACTCGAAGGCCCGCGATCTTTGATCGCTTCCGGTGGGCAACAACTATAAGTTCAAAAGTATACAAAGATGATTTACAAGTAATGCAGTAAATAATCTTATACCGACAATGGAAAATACTAAATTGAAGCTTCGGGTTGTCGGTGTCGAGTTGCAGCACTTCGGGACGAGTTCGTTAGCAGCTAAATACAGAAGGACGACTTGAATGTTGTATCTTCAAGCTGCTGGTCGAATCCCCTTTATAAACAGTGTTCAAGGCGCCTTAAATAAGCTCCAAGGCGCCTTAAACGAGAATTTTATCCTGATCTGCTCGCTGGGATAATCCTTTGTCTGCCGCGACCTGAAGGCGCCTTAAACCCTTTCAAGGCGCCTCCAAGCTGTCTAAGGCGCCTTTAACCCATCCAAGGCGCCTTAAGCCTGCTCTTCGCGCCAGCTCAGGATTTTGAACCCGAGGCGCCTCCAAGCCCCATGGAGGCACCTCGGACACTGTTCATCTGATGCAAATCTTCGTTATTTTGTACCTGCAAGACATGTTAGTCCCAAATAACATCCTGTAACATAAAGTTAGCACAAAATAACAGTATGGATAATAAAGAATGTTTAAGACAGTCTCCGGACTGTCCGGGTCTGACTTCGGATTTCCGACCGAAAACCCTAGGTCGACCCGACGGCTACTGTTCCCTCTGCAGGGAACGCGTCCTCACCTACTCCACTCAGGAGATTTACCTGTTGCCAGTGCGATCCTCCAGATCGACTGGACTTTTGCTCAGCACTCAATACTTCCGGACTTTCTGCTGGACATCCGCTTCCCGGCTAGTCCAGTCTTTCACTTGGTTCGCGATACCAGGACTTTCCACCTAGGGTTACCACCCCCTAGGACTTTTTGCCTGAAGTCATCGACCTGCCAAGACTTTCCGCATAGGGTTACCACCCCCTATGACCTAAGGTTACCACCCCCTAGGGTTTATCCCTTTGCCTAACCGCAGTTAGGACTTTTCTTAAAACACTCATTCAACATATTAGATACAAAACATCTTAACTTTGAATTCTTTGCCATTATCAAAACACGAGTTCGATCATCGGATGCTTCCCACACCAACAATCTCCCCCTTTTTGATTATGGCAACTCAAATTCAAAGTTAAGTAAACAAACGAATAGATAACCATTTAACACAGGCAAATTTGCTAATTATAGGTGAACACATTAACCAAAGTAAATTTGCTAAACTATATGCTCCCACTTAACTATTGCTCCCCCTTAACTGATGCTCCCCCTTTTGTAGTAATTTAAATTTGAATTTTGCTACTCTCCCCCTTTGCCATATATCAATAACAATAATAGACTTTTGAATAACTAGATACTTAACATTCATTTCTTATTTATAATTAAGTGAAAAGAGGTATCTTTTTGATAAATTTTAAAGGCTAGGAGAAAAGTAATCTTTGAGGGTAATAAAAACAACTTTGTAGGAATTTACAAGGTTAGATTTCAAAGTTAGTTAGACTCAGCAAGGATTTGAGCATTAAGATTGTAACTTAGCTTAGATCTTTAGAAGTATTGAATTTTAAAACTTGGGTTAATAGTAAACTTAAGTTTGAACAATATTTAAATTTGGTTTAGTTTATTCATTCAAATTCAGTTGGTCCTTAAGTCCAAGCATGAGTTATATTCAATTAACTTACTAGGTATCAGAGCCCTAAAGATCAAAACATGCTTAAGGAGAAAACTGAGTGTACTTTTCCAGCTGTCTAACCTTTAGCTACTTGCTGACTGCCTATAGGGCAACAACTTTCACATGGTTAGTCAAGTCAAGTTAATTTGGTCCAGTTAGATTTGACTAGAGCTGGAAGACTTGACTTGATTGATGTTTATTGCGTGTTTAACGCCCAGACTCATATCGATGCACAGATATAAGCATTCTTGAGTCCAGGCTGAACCCTATGCATCTCACGCCGTTCTATATTTTTCAAACACAATCAAGGTACACCTAGGTGTTTATGAGATGCTCTGGCTTAATTCTAGGGGAACATGATTTCTAGGGGGAAACTTAGGCTAATTCTAGAATTTTGAAAAATCTAGGAAATTGGGAATTTTGAAAATTATTTTTCCTAGATTTTGAAAGGAAACAAAATAATTATGTAAAATTAGGCGCCTACTCTACCCAACACATTCCTATTTGCCTTCTAAGTGCACTGAATTCAAGTTCAGGTAAGTGTTTTGTAAAAATGTCAGCTAGGTTTGATTTGGACTCAACATGGTTGAGTGCAATTTCACCCTTAGCTACATGATCCCTTACGAAATGGTGTTTTACCTCTATGTGTTTAGTTCTAGAATGGTGTATAGGATTTTTGGTCAGATTAATTGAGTTGATATTATCAATAAAGATTTTTGTATTTTTATATTCTAGTTGAAAGTCTTTTAAGGTACGCATCATCCATAACAGTTGAGATGCACATTCTCCTAGAGCTATGTATTCAGCTTCTGTAGTGGATAGAGCAACACAATGTTGCTTTCTGCTTGACCAACTTATCTGGCAGCTACCACTTGTACTTTTTCTGTCTAACTTGCACCCGGCATAGTCTGAATCAGAATAGCCATACAGGTCAAAGGTGCAAGTTCTTGGATACCAAAGTCCTACATTTAAAGTTCCTTTAATATACCTAAGTATTCTTTTGACATATGTTAGGTGTGACTCTTTTGCACAGGATTGGTATCTCGCGCACATACCTACTGTAAACAATATGTCGGGTCGACTTGCAGTTAGGTAAAGTAAGCTACCTATGACACTCCTATAGTATTTTGGGTCTACTGGTTTTCCTTCAGGGTCAGAGTCAATATTAGTGTTGGTTGCCATTGGAGTATTTATAATTTTTGAATTTTCCATGCAGAATTTTTTAATTAACTCCTTAGCATATTTAGTTTGATAAATGTAGATTCCATCTTTGGTTTGTTTAATTTGTAAGCCTAAGAAGAAGTTAAGTTCCCCAACCATACTCATTTCGAATTCATTTTCCATTAACTTAACAAATTCTTTTAAGAACTTAGAGTTAGTTGAGCCAAAAATTATGTCGTCAACATAGATTTGGGCTATAAAGATGTCTTTTTCTATAGTTTTTACAAATAAGGTCGGATCTATTTGTCCTTGGTTAAAGCCTTTGGATATTAAGTAGTTAGATAATCTTTCATACCATGCCCTGGGGGCTTGTTTTAGTCCATATAGTGCCTTTTTTAATTTGAATACATGGTTTGGGGAGTCTAAGTCTTCAAATCCTGGAGGTTGACTTACGTAGACCTCCTCCTTAATAAACCCATTTAAAAAGACTGACTTAACGTCCATTTGGTATAATTTAAACCCTTTATTTGCTGCATATGCTAATAACATTCTAATGGATTCAAGTCTGGCTATCGAAGCATAGGTTTCATCATAATCTAGGCCTTCAACTTGACTAAACCCTTTGGCTACTAGTCTAGCTTTGTTTCTTATTATCTCACCCTGATCGTCTAACTTGTTCCTAAAAACTCATTTGGTGTCTATTATTGATTTATCTAAGGGTTTAGGTACAAGGTCCCAGACTTGGTTTCTCTCAAATTGTGCTAATTCTTCTTGCATTGCAATGATCCAATCTGGATCAGGTAGGGCTTCTTCTATAGTCTTGGGTTCAATCTTAGAGATAAGAGCAATTTGACTTAGGTTTCTATAGGATGATCTAGTTCTGACTCCTAGGTTTGGGTCACCTAGAATTTGGTCAGATGGATGAGAGGTACTTACTCTAGTTGGTCTTATTTGTGGGTCAGTCACTGGTTCTTCTGACTTATTAAAGTTAGGTAGGATTTCATCATCTTCTATAGCTCTTGGATTAATGTTAATATTTTCATTTAGATTAGGTAAATTGTTTTCTTCATCAAATATTACATTAGTTGTTTCTTCAACTTTCAAGGTGTTTTGATTATATACTCTAAAGGCTCTACTGGTTGAGGAGTATCCTAAAAATATTCCTTGGTTAGACTTGGGTGTAAATTTTCCTAAGTAATCTTTAGTATTTAAAATGTGAACTTTACAGCCAAATACTTTAAATAGTTTAAGTTGGGAATTTTATGATAATAGAGTTCATATGGTGTTTTATTGTGAGATTTGTTTATTAAGATTCTATTTTGAATATAATTAGCAGTATTTATTGCTTCAGCCCAAAATTGATGGTTTAAATTATATTCGTTTAACATAGTCCTAGCGGCTTCTTGTAGTGTTCTATTTTTACGTTCCACTAGACCATTTTGTTGGGGGGTTCTAGGACATGAAAATTCATGTTGGTATCCATTTATTTTACAAAATTGGGTAAACCTATGATTTTCAAATTCCCCTCCATGATCACTTCTTATTCTTTTAATTTTAGTATCTTTTTCATTTTTCGTTAAATTACAAAAATTACTAAATATTTCATAGGTTTCATCTTTTGTTTTTAGAAATTTTACCCATGTGTACCTAGAGTAGTCATCAATTATTACTAAGCAATATTGGTTCTTGCTTAGTGATTTGGCTCCATGTGAATCAAATAGATCAAGGTGAAGGAGCTCAAGTACAGTGTTAGTTCTTTCTAGATTGGTTGACTTGTGGGTTGACTTGGTTTGTTTTCCTTTTTGACACGCATCACAGATTGAGTTTTCAATAAATTTTAATTTGGGCAAACCTCTAATTAGACCATTTTGACTCATTTTTGAAATGAGTCTAGTGTGAGTGTGACCCAGCCTTCTATGCCACAGTTGAGTTTCCTCTTGTTGTGTCAGGAGACACTTTATTGAGGATATTGATAAGTCAATTGTGTAGATGTTAATCTTTTGTAAGTCCTTTAAGTTTAATTTTCGGGTTTTCAATATTTTTAACTAGACATCCAGATTTGTCAAAATTGACTAGATATCCGCTGTCACACAATTGACTTATACTTAGTAAATTAAAGTTAAAATTTTCAACCAATAAAACATTTCGAATAATGAAATCGGAACTAAGTTCAATATTACCTTTTCCGATTACTTTAAGTTTACCGTCGTTGCCGAATGCAACTGATCCTAGACTCTTGTACTTGAGTTTGGTAAACTTCAACTTATCTCCAGTCATATGTCTGGAGCATCCACTATCCAACATCCATTGATCCAATTCAGCGGAGTCTGGCCCTTCGCTCGGACTCGGCCTCCGACTCCCTCTCAGATTCGATGATTTGGTCCCGGGCCATCAATGCGAGCAAACTCGTCTGATCGAGTTCGTCGTCGTCGTCCTCCGAAGAAGATTCGTCCCACGTTGCTTTCAGGGCCTTCTTTCTTCTTTGCTTTTTGGCCTCTTTTTGGTTGGGACAGTTGGCTTTGATATGCCCTTTCTGGTTGCACCCGTAACAGGTAACTTCAAATTTTGTTTTCGGACTAGGTTGGGCCTCCTTGAATTGAACTGCCTTCTTCAGATCTTTCTTGTTGAAGCCCTTCTTCTTCTTGTAGAGCCTCTTCACGAGGTTCACGAGTTCGCTGGTCAGTTCGTCTTCTGAGTCGGGTTCGTCTTCTGATTCCGGTTCGATTTTTCACCGGGATCTCGATTCACGCGTTCTACTTGTCCCTGCAAGCAAAGCTACACCTTTCTCGGATGGCTGTGCATTAGTTTGTTCATGAAGTTCAAATTCACTAAACAATTCATCTAACTTTAAAGCAGATAAGTCCTTGGAGACTTTGTAGGCATCTACCATTGATGCCCATAATGTGCTCATCGGAAACGAATTTAGTGCGTACCTTATGACGTCTCGATTCTCTACCTTTTGTCCGATTTCGTGGAGAGAATTGAGGATGTCTTGAATGCGCGCGTGTAGTGAACTTGCCGTTTCACCTTCCTGCATTTTTAGATTATACAATTTATTGAATAATAAATCACGCTTACTTACTTTGGTATCGGTGGTCCCTTCATGAAGCTCGATCAGCTTCTCCCATAGCTCCTTGGCGCTTGAGAACGGACCGACCCGATTTAGCTCCTCCTTTGTTAGTCCGCACTGGAGGGTACAAGTTGCTCTGGCATTTGCTTCCACTTTCTTGATCAGTGCTGGTTCCCAATCCTCGCAAGGAGTAGGATTTCCATCTTTATCTGTTGGCATATCCAAACCAGTCTTGACGATCATCCACGTCTCGAACTAGATCTTCAGAAAGTTTTCCATTCTGCCCTTCCAGTAACCAAAGTCTTCTCCGGTGAAGAGAGGGGGCCGGGCTGTACTGTAGCCTTCTTGTAGAGCCATTTTAAAATAACTATGAAGAAAAATAATGACAAGAAAATCCCAGGACTTGGTCCTGGATTAGTAGTGCGGGAAGTATATAAAAGAATCACGAACTCGAGTGGTGTTGCACCAACTCCGAGCAGAAAATCGATTCGAGAAAAAGAATTAGAATATAGCTATGAGGCTAAATTCTAATCGACTCCGAAAAAATCTGAAAATTCCACGAGAAAATTGTCTTGAATGGTGGTTGCACCGATTCAAAACGACCCCGCTCTGATACCAATTGTTGGATCGAGATCGCGCTAGAGGGGGGGGGGGGTGAATAGCGCTCGCGGAAGTTTCGTTCGTACCAGAATAAAAAAACAAAACGCAGCGGAATAGATAAAGAAAACAACACAAAAGACACAGGTCGATTTTACTTCGTTCGGAGCCTAAGGCGACTCCTACTCGAAGGCCCGCGATCCTTGATCGCTTCCGGTGGGCAACAACTATAAGTTCAAAAGTATACAAAGATGATTTACAAGTAATGCAGTAAATAATCTTATACCGACAATGGAAAATACTAAATTGAAGCTTCGGGTTGTCGGTGTCGAGTTGCAGCACTTCGGGACGAGTTCGTTAGCAGCTAAATACAGAAGGAAGACTTGAATGTTGTATCTTCAAGCTGCTGGTCGAATCCCCTTTATAAACAGTGTTCAAGGCGCCTTAAACAAGCTCCAAGGCGCCTTAAACGAGAATTTTATCCCGATCTACTCGCTGGGATAATCCTTTGACTGCCACGACCTGAAGGCGCCTTAAACCCTTTCAAGGCGCCTCCAAGCTGTCTAAGGCGCCTTTAACCCATCCAAGGCGCCTTAAGCCTGCTCTTCACGCCAGCTCAGGATTTTGAACCCGAGGCGCCTCCAAGCCCCATGGAGGCGCCTCAGACACTGTTCATTCGATGCAAATCTTCGTTATTTTGTACCTGCAAGACATGTTAGTCCCAAACAACATCCTGCAACATAAAGTTAGCACAAAATAACAGTATGGATAATAAAGAATGTTTAAGACAGTCTCCGGACTTCGGATTTCCGACCAGAAACCCTAGGTCGACCCGACGCCTACTGTTCCCTCTGCGGGGAACGCGTCCTCACCTACTCCACTCAGGAGATTTACCTGTTGCCAGTGCGATCCTCCAGATCGACTGGACTTTTGTTTAGCACTCGATACTTCCGGACTTTCTGTTGGACATCCGCTTCCCGGCTAGTCCAGTCTTTCACCTCGTTCCCGACACCAGGACTTTCCACCTAGGGTTACCACCCCCTAGGACTTTTTGCCTGAAGTCATCGACCTGCCAAGACTTTCCGCATAGGGTTATCACCCCCTATGACCTAGGGTTACCACCCCCTAGGGTTTATCCCTTTGCCTAACCGCAGTTAGGACTTTTCCTGAAACACTCATTCAACATGTTAGATACAAAACATCTTAACTTTAAATTCTTTGCCATTATCAAAACACGAGTTCGATCGTCGGATGCTTCCCGCACCAACAGTTAGGACTAGATAATTCTTTAGAAATGAGTCTAATGAAGTCGCCTTGATCTCAGAAATTGAACCAAAATTAGTTGATGAGGCATTGCACGATCCTGATTGGGTCATAGCTATGCATGATGAGTTAGGTCAATTTGAAAGGAGCCAAGAGTGGGACTTAGTTCCTAGACCTAAGAAGACCACCATTATTGGAACCAAATGGGCCTTCAAAAATAAGTTAAACCAAAAGGGAGAAGTCGTAAGAAACAAGGCAAGACTTGTAGCCAAGGGCTATAGTCAAGTCGAAGGCCTCGATTATGATGAGACTTATGCTCCCGTGGCCCGATTAGAGTCCATTCGTTTGATGCTAGCTTTTGCTGCACATAGAGGCTTCAAACTCTATCAAATGGACGTTAAATCGGCTTTCTTAAATGGTTTCATTAAAGAAGAGGTCTATGTTGAACAACCACCGGGGTTTGTGAATACCGAAGCTCCAAACCACGTGTACAAGCTCAAGAAAGCTCTTTATGGGCTTAAACAAGCACCTCGAGCTTGGTACGAAAGGTTGTCAACTTACTTACTAGAAAAGGATTTTGTAAGAGGTCAAAAGATCCAACACTATTTCTACATAGAGATGGTGAAAACATATTTGTAGCCCAGGTGTATGTCGATGACATAATTTGTGGCTCAAATAATAAAGACTATTTGAATGAATTTATCACTCACATGGAAAGTGAGTTTGAGATGAGTCTGGTGGGAGAATTGACATTTTTCCTTGGACTTGAAATCAAACAAACTCGAGATGACATTTATGTCCATCAAACAAAATACACTCAAGAGATGCTCAAGAAATTCAAAATGAGTGACTCTAAGGAAGTATCCACTCCAATGGCGACGAACACTCGCCTTGACAATGATGAGAATAGAAAACCAGTTGATCTAACGCAATATAGAAGCATGATCGGTAGTCTTCTATATCTCACAGCTAGTCTACCGGACATACTTTTTGCTGTGGGCATGTGCGCTAGATATCAAGTATGTGCCAAGGAATCTCATTTAATTGCAGTTAAGAGAATTCTGAGATACCTTAAGGGCACAATTAGAGTAGGTCTCTGGTACCCTCGTACTGAGTCTTTTGATTTGATAGGTTATACCGACTCCGATTATGCTGGGTGCAAATTGGATCAGAAAAGCACTAGTGGGGGTTGCCAATTTTTAGGTTCATCATTGGTTAGTTGGTCAAGTCGGAAGCAACATTGCGTTGCTCTCTCCACAACCGAGGCTGAATACATTGTCATGGGAGAGAGTGTATCACAATTGTTGTGGATGATCCACACCCTAGAAGATTATGGGCTTTCGTATAAGGGAGTGCAAGTGCTGTGTGACAACATCAGCACAATAAACCTAACGAAAAATCCAGTCCATCATTCAAGGACCAAACACATTGAAGTGCGTCATCACTTCATTAGAGATCACGTAGCTAGGGGAGACATTGCACTCACATATGTTGAGTCAAAATCAAACCTAGCTGATATTTTTACCAAACCTCTTCCGGAAAATGAATTTAGTCATTTAAGGAGAGAATTGAGAATGTGTTTGGCTCAATAGGCCATTAGGACTTCATCATGATCGATAAGGACATTAAAACGACAAGAGGAAAAGGGAAATTAATTTGGGCAACTTGGGAACATCTCACACAAACTATAAGGTTTAACAAATTATTTTTTTTTGCTAGAAATGGGGTGAGATGCTAGGATCAGCCGAATTATTCAAAATGTATCATGCATCCCTTGAATAATTAGATTGAAGAGACATAAATTGAGTATGGGGAAGACCATTACATAATTCATGTGTATTTGGTTCCTAGATCTTACTCATATATTCCAACCAAGGAAACTTGGTTGGACCTTTACCTAGAAATTATGTAACTTTGGTTGATGGACTGTTTGATACCTTTGATCGATACTTTTCATGATTTTGATTGAAACTAGGACAAGTCCTTGAAATAATGATAGCAATTTGGTTATATTTTGACAAACTTGAAACTGAACATAACAAGGTCGAAAATTTCAGTTTTCAAGCCTTGAGTTGTCTATTTTTCTAAATGTCTGAAACTTTCGGGCTATAAACAATTTCATACCATAATCTTTATGAAATAGTTATGCTTGTAGATTCTTCAGGTTCTAGGTACTGAATTTGGAAGTTTTACTGGAGAAACTTTTACGAATTATCGAACACCTCTACGAATTTCAGTTACTGAAATTACTGGAGAAACTTCAGTATCAGACACTGATCGGTCTACAGCCCGATCAGGAGAAGGTGGATCGGTCTGTCGACCGATCCAAAAATCTCTCCAGACCCTCCTGTTTGTAATATGATCGGTCCAGGGACCAATCAGGTTCGTTTTGTACGCCAGGAAGCCTACTGATCGGTCTACAGACCGATCAGGAGTTCCCTGATCGGTCTGGGGACCGATCAGGTCAGTCTGGTACGCAGAGAGGGCTACTGATCATTTTATGATCGGTCTACAGACCGATCAGGAGGTTTCCTGATCGGTCTAGAGACCGATCAGGAGGTTCCCTGATCGGACTGGTGACCGATCAGGAAGTTTCTGATATCTCCTTATCGGATAGCCGTCCGATCACTTCAACACCTGGACCCTAGCCAATCTCTCTTAAATCTTCCCGATCCTTTCTCTTCTCCTTTCACGCTGAAGCCCTAGTCGACACTTTCCTACACCTCAACTCTTCTCTTCTCTTTGCACGCCGAAGCCCTAGCCAAAGCCCTAGCCAAAAGATACTTCAATGACACCAAGGTAACTCCATACTTCCCTAGAATTACTCACCTTGGCATTTCAGTTTCATTTCTCACCGTATCTGTGCATTTTGTTTTGGCTTTCGGTTGTTGGTGGCTCCGGTGCTCACTTATTTGCCCCATTGTATCACATTGTTAAACCTTAGGAAGAAACAAGCTGGTGAGGGAACTTCTAAGTCATCAACTGAGAAGTCTAAATCTAAGGCTCCCTCCCGACCTCAACCATCTGTATCTGGAAGATTTCCAAATCATCATTTTGAGCAAGTCTTTAAACAAAGAACCTTTAAATTGCTCCCTTGTAGGTCTGTGGATCGAAAATTCATGGACGAATTTTGTCCATCTGTGTCAGAAATCATTGCCTATTACAAACTTGATTCACTTGTCTACTTAGAACGAGATATCAATTATGACTTAGTATCTGAGTTTTATAACAATCTTCATCAAACTAATGATGTAAGTTATAAAACAAAAGTTGCTAAGCAGACTCTTGATTTCAGCTTCTCAGCTTTCTTTGATTATCTAGATTGTCAGAGGTGTTCAGGAAATGTCTTTTCTATATATCCTGATTTACCAGACCCCTTACCTTCTCCTTTTGATGTCTCATCTGACTCCATTTATGAGTATTTCTTCGGGCATCCTAGACCGGGTGGGCTAGATGAATTAGATGTTGATTTTCCTACCTTTGCAGCCCTAAGACTATCTGCCCCAGATTACATTCTCTTTAAGATTGTCACAAACTGCCTTTTGCCAATCACATCTAAACCCTTGTCTGAGATCCGACCATATCATTGCCTGATGCTTTATGGATTGCATCGGCGTCTCGACTTTGACATCATGTCTAGCATCTATTCTTCGATCATCTCCTATAGTGAGCCAAACAGCTTCACTGTTTATATGCCTTATGGGCATATAATTACAGATTGGTTCAAGACCCTTCAGATTGATGTCTCCAAGGGTAGAATAGTCAAGATGGTCAGGCAGGACTGCAGACTTAGGAAACGGGCATTTTCCAAGTCTGGCATCATAGGACAGAATGGGGAGGTTCGGTGGAAGGATGGGAGAGCACTAGGTGAGTTACCACGGGCACCTCCACCACTCTGTTCTGTGCTCCTCCTGCTGCTGCTGCCGACGATGGAGAGTTAGATCCGATCTGGCGATCGCCGAGTGGAGAGCCGCATTGATCGACGATGAGCTGGTTCTTTGAGCTCCACGGTCGTTGGATTGACCAGCGCTATGATGATCTACGCAGTCAGCAGTTGGCGACACATCAGGCGATTATGGGATGGATGGCCAGATATCCACCTCTGCAGTATTTCCCGGGCTATCCATCCTCGAGCAGCGGCATGCCACCTCAGGGACCCACTCCTCCAGCTGATGATGCTGATGCTCCTCATGATGAGGAGGTTGATTGATACACATTGTTCTATGCTGTCATTTTGATTACCTATGTTTTGGATGTTGTTTGTTGGATACTTATGTCTGACCTGGATACTTGCTGATTTCATATATTTATGTTGCTCATTTTCTTGTTTTTCTTTATGTTTCATTTCCTATTGGCTATTAATATGCTGTTCATATGTCATGTCTTGTATGTCTCTTATTTCTTTATCACTGTCTTATAATACACTTAGAGGGCATTCTAGGTGGATTAAGAAAAAGATAATATGGGTTAAGGGGGAGTCCTTTAACGTTTTCTTACCTAATTCGCACCTTTTCGGTGTTTGACAAAGGGGGAGAAGATAACTAAGTTTAGAGATAAATGAAAGTTTGGATTTAGGGGGAGGATCTTGATTCCCCTATTCTTACATGGTGTTGTATCTGCCTTAGGGGGAGGATCTTGATTCCCCTAAAATTAGGGAAATATGAACATTTCTGATCTAAACTTAAATCGTGTTGTCAAACAACAAAAAGGGGGAGATTGTTAATACAGTCTGACCTGACTGTTGTTTTGATGTTGACATTGATTTAAGTTTGTATCAGATATTAATTAAACTCAGACTGATTAGTGATCAAGGTTGATCATGTGGAGAGGAAAAGTCCAAGTACGGATACTTGGCACGCGAAGTCGGAGAGGGCTCGGTAGCTCGTTCTCCGAACTAGGTCAGAGAGGGCTCGGTAGCTCGTTCTCTGAACCGGACAAAGTCGGAGAGGGCTCGGCAGCTCGTTCTCCAGACTAGGTCAGAGAGGGCTCGGTAGCTCGTTCTCTGACCCGGACGTAGAAGTCGGAAAGGGCTCGGTAGCTCGTTCTCCGGACTAGGTCAGAGAGGGCTCAGTAGCTCGTTCTCTAGACCGGACGGAGTCGGAGAGGGCTCGGCAGCTCGTTCTCCGGACTAGGTCAGAGAGGGCTCGACAGCTCGTTCTCCGGACTAGGTCAGAGAGGGCTCAGTAGCTCGTTCTCTGGACCGAACGAAGTCGAAGAGGGCTCGGCAGCTCGTTCTCCAGACTAGGTCAGAGAGGGCTCGGTAGCTCGTTCTCCAGACTAGGTCAGAGAGGGCTCGGTAGCTCGTTCTCTGAACCAGGAAGACGTTAGAGTTTAGGGCTGGGAAGCTCTAAAACCAACAGAGGCATTGGATCGGTCTGTTGACCGATCCAGTGATACTTTGGCTGTCTGGATCGGTCTGTCGACCGATCCAGTTATACCTTAGTTATCTGATCGGTCTCGTGACCGATCAGTAACCACACAGTAGCTCTCTGTGGGTTATCTGATCGGTCTGGTGACCGATCAGTAAGAAGAGAACAATAGGGGATCAATAGGGGGATCGGTCTGTGGACCGATCCACCTATAGGCTGATCGGTCCACAGACCGATCAGCATCATCCCAAACCGATCAGGATGTGTCCTGATCGTCCAGAGGGCTATGGATCGGTCTGTTGATCGATCCACAACGATGTCGTTTGTCTTCTACTGTTTCTCTGCAATTTCTGATTCATCTGATCTAACCATCTGCTGTAAGCTTTTTGAGTTACAGGTTGCAGGTGTCGTGCCAATGTTTAAATTCAAATTAAGCTCCATCAGAAGAATAAGACCAAGTGCTCTTTCTACTGTGTTTCACTGCAAATGGTGCAATTGGAGCGTCAACGTTCACTGGCTGCGATCAGTTGGCAACAGCTTAACTCTTGCTTATTGGTTCGAGCTCAGAGACACCAGTGAAGACCATGGATGGTATTGGTGTGAGTTCAGAGAACCAGATGAGGAGGAAGAGTGATTGGCGACGCCTGAGTTGGTCGCAGTGATTCGATACAGGTGACAGTGATTCGGCTCTGACTGAAGACAGTGAGAAAGCAGAGGAATAAGAAGAAGGAAGAAGAGAGGTTTGTACGTGGATTTTGAAAAACTCTCTGTCGATCGAGCAAGAGTGCTGTGTTTTTGAGCTCTTGGCTGAGGAACTTCTTCTGTCTTTGCGCTTTGCTTTCATCGTGGCTGTAAGTTTATTGTTCATTCCTTTTAGCTACTAAACTCTGTAAGTCTTGTGCTTCATTTCAAATCTTTTCTGAGACTTTGTGGAGAGGTTACTCCACCGAGAAGGAGAAATACTTAGCCGGAATTTGTCCGGGGTGTGATCTATCGAAAGATCAAGGGATCGTCCACCTTACGGACACGCCGAGGAGTAGGGGCAAGTTATCCCCGAACCTCGTACATCCTTGTTGTGTTAGTGGTGGGTTGTTTCTTTTCCTTGTATCAGTTTTCCTTTTGCTTATTTCCGCTGTGCTAACAAACTTTTGTGAGGAGATTAATTAAGTTTTTAGAGGAGGCTATTCACACCCCCCTCTCTACCCATCCGAAGATCCTAACAGTGTACATGTGTCCTTTCCCATACCGTAGTATGGACTTGCCAGAGAAGCATGCCTAACACCATACTGCTACAGTCTAAGTACCTCTCTGATGGGACAGCAGAACCTTCCATCGTACGATTCTGCGTATGGTCTGGTCGTTGAATATTCCTGCTGTCAGAAGATGTTCCCCAATGTCCCCTTGCCCTTGTCTTTTTCCTCCCTGAGCCGAGTGTCCATCCGCTCGGCAGGCGTCGCGCCGACCGGGCGTAGGTATCGGTCCGACCGGGTGCTCGGCTAAGACTGTTTCTTCATAGCATTGCTTCTTTACGCCTCGGTCGAGCGGGCTACCCGCTCGGCCCGGCGACCCTGTTCACCATGAGCGTCGGAATCCCGACTCCACGTCGGGTTGTTTTTGATTCTGCCCGGACCCGATCGGTCGGTTGACCCGACCCTTCCCCGATCGGATGGGCCTCCTGCTGACCATTTTGCCTTTTGACTTCCACGTGGCGTTGACTCCCCTCAAAGGGGGTCCCCTGTCCTTACCGCCGGATCAATATGTAAAATCACCAAAACCTATAATCCTTAATCTCTATTAAGATCAATCAAGATCAGTGGCTAACCCATCACATGTAATATATGCTACAACAACTAGACAGATACTAATAAAGAATACTAATACATGTCATAAACTATAATAGTCAACAGTGCATATACTAACCAAAAAGGTAGGATAACACATACCAACATACCTCCTATAACTTGGAGATGTCCTATCGCTGCCAGGTCCCAAAACTCGAAAAGTCACATCGAGAAAACCAAATCACGAAATCTGAAACACGGAATCTAAGACTCGTAAACTCTGCTCTCTGATACCAATAAATTGGTATCAAATAAATCTCAAAAATCCAAAACACATAGCAAGTATCGTATATCGGCTCTGATACCACTAAATTGTCACGCCCCGGGGGAGTCCCTGTCCGAAGAAATTTCGGCAACACCTCCCCTGTACGGCTGACAATCTAAATCATTTCTACATGCACAATATATATCAGTCACAGACAGCTGGAATATACACACAACCACGCAGTTATATGATGCAGCCTACTCGGCTGATACAATAAAAACACAACCACGCAATTATATGTAAAGCAACCCACTCGGCTGTACCAAAACCAAAACACAACGGAAAATTTCAGAAAAATTTCTAAAAATTTCGAAAAATTCTCTTATCATTATTCACCATTTTTTTCGATATTTTACAGATTTATTCTTAAATAAATTGTTTAATTCCAAAATGCAGGAAGGTGAGACTATTAGTCAGTTGCATGCGAGAATAAAGGACATCCTCAACGGACTCCACATAATCGACCACCAACTAGAGAACCGAGATCTGATAAGGTATGCCTTAAATGTATTTCCTCGAAATGCACTGTGGGCATCCATCGTGGATGCCTATAAGATTTCGAGGAACTTGTCAAAATTAAAACTAGATGAATTATTCTATGAACTAGAACTACACAAACAAACTAACGCCAAATCCGAGAAAGGTCTTGCTCTTATTGCAGGGTCATCAAAAGACAAGTCCAAATACAAATCGGAACCTGAAGACAAGTTTGACCCAGACTCAGATGATGAACACCTAGTGAACCTGGTAAGAAAAATATTCACTAGGAGAAAGAAGAACTTCACCAACAAGGATTTGTAGAAGATCAACTCCACCTCCAACTCTAACAACAAGAACGTGACCGGCTTCGGATGCAACAAGAAGGGGCACTACAAGATCGACTGTCCAAATCTAAAAAAGAAGAAGACCCTCAATGCGACATGGGATGAATTGTCCGGGGAAGATTCAGACAGCGAGGAACTGAAGCACTCCAACTATCTCGCACTGATGGCACATGGACCAGAATCAGAAAGTGAATTGGAAGATGAGTCCGAACCCGAATCAAGTCACGAGTCTGCACTCGTTTCCGAAGGTTCCGATGAGATATATTTTAGCTTAAATAAAAAGTTCTTTAAAATCATTGCATGCTTAAATAGGAAACTAACTACTTATGAAAATCAAATAAACGAACTAATATAAGAAAATGATAAACTTAATGAACAATTAAAATTGAACTCAACAACTGAACTATTTTAACCTGAAATCCCAAGTCAAGTTGCAAAACTTGAGGAGGACAATTTCAGATTGAAAAATGAAATAGTTAAACTAAAGGAATTACTTGAAAAATTCACAACTACATCCAAGTACCTTGACATGATACTTAGATCACAAAGAGCTGTGTACAACAAGTTCATACTCGGATTCAAGTCTAGCTCAACCAACAAATCCTTTATATCTTTAGTTAATCAAAATAAAAATCAAATTAAGGTCTGAGTTCCAAAAGCATGCTTAACTGCGCAGTAGGACTCAATCAATACTACATACCAAAAGATAAAATTTGTTACATAAATCAAACTAAATTAAATATCTCTCCCTTAAAATCTAAATTTAAACCTTCTAAATTAAATAAAAAACTTAAATCAAATAACTCAAACCAATATACAAAACCTAAAATAAAAACTAAGTCAAAAGGCTGGAGAACCAATTCAAATTATCATCAAGTAAACTATAATTATAAAAAAAATCGACATAAACCCAAAACTTAAAATATTCAACAATTCAGGGGGAGATTCCAAATTAATTGGCACCTCCAAAATTAATGACTTACCTAGATGAGTATTTAGGAATAGTCTAAATAGGGACAAAAGTTTAACTTGACCAATGATACTGATGAAATTTTGGATGATAGTAGGTTAAGGGAAACTCTGCCTATGTATGTCTAGGAAGATATGACTTCAATATGGTACTTTTGACTTAGTGGAATTAACTGAAACTACCCCTTACGGATCCTAACCAATTAGATCAAGATTTTGTACTAAGCTCAGTGGATAAGACTATTTGGAAAATCTCGAAGACATGATTACTCTAATGATATCCAAGTGGCTTACCATAGCCAGAAGTTTATCCAAAGAATGTCTATTTGTTAAGTCCAAAGCTAAACATGAATCTAACACAAAGTTAAACCCGACACTAAAAATTGAACTTAACTCATCTCACAAAATCATAGGATTCCCTGATTGAAAATATAGACCGGATGAGATGACTAAGGAATTTAAAATTAAAAACTTAAAATCAAAATTAAAATTAAACTTAGAATTTAAAATTTAAAGAGTAAAATTAAAATTAAAATTTAAAATCAAATTAAAAATTAAAATTAGAATTTAAAATCAAATTAAAAATTAAAATTAGAAATTAAAATCAAATTAAAATCAAAATTAGAATTAGAATTAAAATTAAAATTAAAATTAAACTTAAAAATAAAAATAAATTAAATTAAAAATTAAACTTAAACCTAAATTAAACGTTAAAAAAAATGTCTGAAGGTGCCTCCTGAAGGTGCCTCCGACACCATCGGAGGTGCCCTTAGGAGAGGCGGGAAAATTTCCGCCTAAGCGTTGGAAGGCGCCTTCAACTGCTTGAAGACGCCTTCTATAACCTAGTAAAGACACCTTCGATAAAGCTTGAAGGCGCATTCGATTGTTTTTTTCAACGAACAGAACCGAGTTCTGTTCGCGAATTCGGCAGCAACAAGGCACCTTCCAGCCACAGTTTCTCCACTCTTTCATCCCCAAAACCTTAAAGATGCCTCCTAGGTATATCTTACTTCAATATATCCCTTCAGTTCTTAGTTTATATGCATTTTTCTTATCTCTTTATGCTTATATGTGTATAAATTAGGAAAAGATGATATGCCCCCCCTAGGCCTAGCAATACTCCATATACTGATGCTAGATTCCCTACTGAGCAGCTTAGAGTGTTCTTTTTACAACATACGTATGTTCCATTGAAATCTAGGTACTTGAATAGGACCTTTTTTACCTAGTATTGCACCCCTATCACACAGGTCATTGAGCATTACCAGTTAGATAAATTGGTTTACTGCAGTCATGCAGTAAATCTCGATTTGTGTGTTCAGTTCTATAACAACTTAGAAAAGATAGATGACCTGACCTACTCTACCAGAGTTGGTGGAAAAGATTTTCACTTTTCCCCTACCTTATTATATGATAATCTAGGACTTAGGAGGTCAGCATGCCCATTTTTGTGTTACCCTAGTAGGGATCTGTCATTTGGCGAGCTCTACTCCTAGATTACATTAGATATCATATATATGTATTTCTTTAGGGAAGAGGAAGAGAGACTACCTACAGTGACTGACTTTAGGTCACTCTCTCTTAGGGTCCATGATTATATTCTATATCGAATCCTGACCACATGCATTCTGCTAATTACATCTCGCGACGTTGCGATGATGCAACCTTCCCACTCCTTTTTATGTACCCTTTATCAGCAACTAGATATTGACATTGCATTACATATGTTTCATAATATCATACATGCATCCAACCTTGTCACTAGGCGTCAGATTCATATGCCCTATTGTCACATCCTGACATACATATTTTCAACCATAGGAGTAGATATGACCCAGGATACGCCTAGCTCTCTTAGTGCATATGACGAGTTTGGTTAGTGTCATCTAGCCCTAGTGCATATAGACATCACTGCTCAGGGGGTTCTAACCTGGAGAGGTGGGTTGCAGCTAGCCATACCAGTCGAGGCCGGAGATAACTTTCCAGTTGAGGGAGAGGAGTGACCAGAGTTTACGGCTGAGGAGATATTTGGGTATGCTCCAACTTCGGACTAGCCTTTGACCTCGACTTAGCTCTCGATTTCTCTATCCGTCGAGGATCAACTCGCTCGACTTGAGGAGTCCTCCGCGTAGCTTCAGCAGTCAGTCTCAGATGAATTTAGCACACTCCGAGGGGAGATGACCACTGAATTTACTTCCCTCAGAGACAACATGACCACCATATTCGAGCAGATTCTTCAAGCTTTGTGTGCTCCTGAGCGACCCCTACCACCACCTGTTGATGATGATCAAACCTAACCGTGTTACATATATTATCATGCATTGTATATGACTTGACTCACTATTTTCAGTTAGTTGTTTTTTTTTATTATTAAAATCAGGAATGTGTTTAATATACTAGACCAATATTTTCAATATTATTTTCAACATTTCCAAATTCTAGGGTAAAATTCTTTATTTATTTTTCTCAAAATTTCCTTATTTTTAGAATTTTCAAAATTAATTTTAGCCTTAGTCTAGATCGAACCCATAGAAAGCATGCTCCTATAGATTTAGGACTTGAGCATCTCACCAACACATTAGGGTTACCTTGTTGTGTATTCCAAACTTAAAAAGGGGTGAGATGCATAGGCAGCTTGCCTGGACTTAAGATGCTTATATTAGTGCATCAACATAAGTCTGAGAGTTAAATACCAAATCTACAGCAATCAGTTAAGTAATCCAGGTTAGTCAAATACTAACTGGATACAAAAACCTAACCTGACTAACCAAGTGAACACCGCTGCTATCTTCTAATAGTTAGTTAGTAACTAACGGTTAGACAGTTAAGGACAATTTATAGCTGATTAGATTATCTTAAAGTAATCTCAGGTTCAGGGGGAGAAAAAATAAGTCAACAAAATTTAGAAAACATTCCATTAAAAAATCCATTTTTAAAATTATTACATATCTTGAAAAATTATTTTGAAAACTATCTCAATTTTTTCAAACTACTTTAAAATAATTTTTAAATGTTGCAACATTTAGTATATTAACTTTTGTCTTAAAGAACTTTAACCTTAAATATTTTAAAGTTTTTTTGGCAGAACATAGCATTTTCAAATTTTTTTTTGGAAAACATTAAAGTTTTTCAAGTTAGTAGATTTTAAAAATATTTTCAACCTTATTTCTCTTGTGAAAATCCTAATATCCAATGTTTTAAAATTTATTTTGCAAAATGCCTTTTAAAATTTTTTCTGCTTTACAAGATGTCTTGAAACACTTTGAAATTTTTTTGAAAAAGTTCTTTTCAAAATTTATTTTTGTATTTTTTAAATAAGTTATTTTCTTTATCATTTTAAAACTAAGTGTTTTCAAAACTATCTTTGAACATATTTTAACATATGTTGTCAAATATTTTTAAAAAATTTTATGGTTATGCAATTTTTTTCCTCCCTCAAAGTAGTCCTGAGACATTGTAAAAAATGTTTTCTTATTTTTTCTAGCAAACTTTTTTTATGTCTATTCATGTTTTTTTGATGAATGCCAAAGGAGAAGGGTTAAGGGATTAAGTTGAAATAAATCGAAATCTGAATAACTTAAACCATATCATGTGTCTATTTATGCTTGTATTTTTTCCCCTAACTTAACTCAGGTTGTCATTGTATCAAAAAGGGGGAGATTGTTGATACGGTTTTGCACTAATGGTCTAACTCGGGTTTTGATGAATGACAAGTAAGTTAAGTTAGATTTTGTTGTGATCTAACCACTTGATTAAGTGTGGAGGAAATCCAGCTAGGTTGATTGGCCGATCGGATAGCTGATACGAAATCCAACTAGGTCGATGGACCGATCGGATAGCTGGTACGAAGTCCACTAAGTCGACAGGTCGATTGGATAGATGGTACGAAATCTAGCTAGGTCGACGGGCCTACCAGATATCTGTTATGAAGTCTAGATAGGTCGACGGGCAGACTGGATATTTGGCAAGAAGTCCAGCTAGATCAATGGGCCGACCGGATAGTTGGCATGAAGTCCAGACAGGTCGGCGGGCTGACAGGATGTCTAGCAAATTGGTAAGTTAAAATAAGTCACTGGAGGAGAGTGACCAAGTGAGGACGCGTTCCGGTTGAAGGGATAGTAGGCGTCGATCCAGTTTAGGTCTATTTAGGATCCCTAAGATGAGACTTTGACTAGTTTCTGGTCCTGGAAGGACAGGAACTAATTACTACTATGTATAATTATTAAATTGTCCTAATACTTGTTTTGCAGGGTACTTTTAGACTAACGTTGTTTTGTAGGGAAAAAAGAAGAAAATTATCTTTGGATGAACAGTGTTCGAAGGCGCCTTCAAGCAGTGAAGGCGCCTTCGTACTGTTCATAGAAGACGTATTCTATGGCTATGGAAGACACCTTCCACAGGATAAACTTTTGCCATCGCAACGGATAAGTGTCGGGCCGTTCGGGATCAAACTTGCCTCATTGGAGGCGCCTTCCATGCCTTTTATAAGGTTGTCTCGAGAAGGCATTGAAGAACAACATCTATATGAGCTACCGCACATCCGATTGAACTTCCGACCGCTCCAAGCTTTTGCTACGACTCTGCTGCAAAGCTGCTGCGCCCGACAACTGCTCCGAGGGTTTCTATATTGCATGTTCCAAATCTCAGACTATTTGTTTTCCTATCATATTTGTTCTTACCTATTTAACACTACATTCAAATTCTCATGGAGATGTAGTGATCCTTGCCAATACGTTACGATCAGACCCTGGAACGTGAACTCTTGCATATTTAACACTACACCCAAGTTCTGGAGATGTAGCGGTCCTTGCCGAGACGTTATAGTCAGATTCTGTAACACGTTCCTTTCGGAAAACAACCTAGCATTAGCACAATAATTTAATAATTTCATTTATTGAACATTTATTATAGTTTTAACGCTGGCTGACAACCTAGCGTAACTCTCCTCCTTTATCCGAGTTTGGGATCGGTCATGACTGATTCATCAGCAGCGGAGTTTAACTTGAAAAACTCAAATCAAGTTAAATTTGCCGAAAACCTACTTTGTAGAATTTTAGCTAATTTCATTGAAGATATAACAAGACCAATTGAGCATGGAAGAAATCTTACAATATTACATGAATAATCACTCAATCGTGAGGATCCTGGCAGGCCGTTCGTCTCCTACAATCAAGACTAAGTAAAAATGACTACAACAAAATTGATCTGAAACGACTACACCCCCAATCCTATTGTGCCTCGTGGCTGGGATACAGAGCGGTCTAGATCCACGAAAATATAGAAAACCTCTGGGTATTTTGCTCACTATCCATATTGCCATGTCTTCCAGTATTGAATTCTGTACTACCTTGTCAAAATCCAATGTGAACTGAAGCAAAGACAGATATCGGAAGCTTCAATCATGGAACATCACCTGCATGAAAACCATTCGTTTACTGATGGAGAATTTATCAATCTCTGTAAGTCAGTCTTCTAATCAACAATTTCCTAAATTTAGCAATAAATTTCCATTCCGTAAGCATCTTGTCACAAATGTTGACAAGCATAACTAAGAGGAGAGCCGACTATGAATAAACGCATGATGTGCCTTCATGGATGCTGATAAATGGCAATATTTTGTAGTAAACATGATGTCAGATTTGGCAAAACTTATAAGTCCAAGCTCACTTGGGACATCATACTTTGTTGCCTGAGAGCTGAAGGACAATGCCACATTACATGACTTTTCCAGTTCATGTCTCTATTTACATTGGCTTGAATACTAGTTATGATCCACTTACTTGGTGCAGGATCAATATGTACAAAGAAACTCGCAGCAATAATGAGGTAGCATAAAATAAGCATCAACCCCTTGAAATAGTTTGAAGTACCTTCCTGCAAGAAATGTCATCTGTGAAGTTGTATTGTTGGTCTAAATTTAGCACAAAGCTGTGCGTGTAAAGCTGTACTTCTTATCTAATTTTGATCGAAGTTTACCATTTTATATCAATGTTGAAAAGTTTTAGTTCAAGTACTAACAAAGCAGACATTAGAGGTTATATTTGAAACAAATCAAGTACGAAAGAGAAATAGAATAGATAACACCAAGACATTGAAGAGATTGTCATCCTCTATTAAGATATATTGTCAAGCAATATTAACAGTAATGACTGAAAAAAAGCACAATGTTTTTAATGTCTTCAGCTGGAGCTAACTGAAAATTGTTATATGGGAAAAAAGTGATTAATTTGAAATTTGTTATCCCACTAAGAATTTGAAAACCAACAATTATCGCAGCATCCACAGCTAAAACTAACTAAAACTTTGAAATTTGTACATCATAAGATGCTACCCTTGAATGTCACGGCTTAGAATACTAACTAAAACTTTAAAGTGAGCAAAGTGGAATTTCTTTCTCAATGTTATCATTTCCCCTAAAATGTTAGGTTGTATAAAATATTTTTCTAGAATCATTTCTATCCAAAATTTTTTTAGAATGAAAGAAATTTTTGTGTGCTTGGCATATGGAGGGGAAAATATTTTCCTATCTCCAAGGAGGGTAGAAGATAAGTTGGCAAAAGGTGACTGCGCTCACCCGAGTGTCCCTGTCAATCCGTCTTAAGACTAATACGAAGGAGGTAAATTACGGATGACTACTAGTCTTGGAATAATGAATGACGTATAAGGGAAGTATTTATCTTAGCTTATGCCTAGATTTGAAGCTCAGACCTCAAGTTGGCAGTACTTTATGCGTTAGCCACTAGGCCATCTCGAGGAGTGGGAGATCACAGATGAGGCCAAAGGACACGTAAATTACAATGGAGGGCTAAGGGCTTATTGAGTTAGATGGAAAATTGGGTACTGCAGGATGATTAAGCCAAGTTGTCTAGGTGGGACAATGCGCTAAGAGACTTGAGAGGTTAGTACATTTGGGCAGTTCAATAAGTTTCAGAGGATATGATGAGCCAAGCTATCTAGTTAGTTTGAGTGGACAAATGATTTATTGATTTGAGTGGGCAGTTGGGTCAATAAGTTCAAGTGTATCGGACGCATAGGGGAATCCAAGCAAGTCAAACTTGTTGGGTGGCGCAGGCACTTTGAGCAGACTTGCTAATCTAGCAAGCTAAGTAGTCAAGCTAGCCAGGTGAATCAAGTGGTTTGGGTAGATTGGTGGATCAACTAGGCGATCTTGTCAATCCAAACAAATTAAGAGAATTGAGGACTAATTTTGCCCCACCGAGCAAGTTGAGAAGATTGGGCAGTTGAAATTAGTCCATTTAGGTAGTTTAGGTGGTCTAGCACACCCCATGATTTAGACAAGTCAATGAGTGCATAAATTATATATGTTTTTAAGTATTTTTTAACGCGTATCTATTTATATTTTATGCATATAATCTATATTTATTGTATTCTATTTTATTATTATGTCTTATTTCCATTCTTTTTGTTTGGAGATCTGATCTTTGCATATTTTGATTGATAAGACATATTTCGAAACAAAAATGGAATAAAAAGCTTTAAAACGTGAAGTCCGAGGAAGGAACATGCTTATACGAAACATATATGAAGGAAGAAGCTTTCAAAAGACCTTCAAATTAGAGATTTAATCAAGGAACACGCTCTAGCCATGTTTCTTGACACGTGCATGATCCTATGGAAGAAATTTGACGGAAAACGGAGCTTAAACGGAGTCTAGAGCTTCCAAAAGGCCTGGGGCGTGCCTATGAGATACGGCTATGTGACAATCAAGTTTTTTCCAAGCTTTGGTTGTGCCTTGCCGTGTCTGGAAAAAGTTACGGCTGTGTGGAATTTTCTACACTGTAGACTGAAAGTAAAAAGATCATAACTTTTTGCTCAATTAGAGTTACGGGTTGTTTTAGATACCAAAATGTAGATAATTTCAAGATCTATAACTTTGCTGAAAGATTTCAACCAGAGAAAACCACGTCTAAATGGTCTAAAAGATGTTTCCATGAGATACGACAGTTTGACATCACACGGTCGTGCATCCCATCCAGAGCCTATTCATTGGGAGGCCGTGTGAAATCATACGGCCGTGCCCCTTTAGCAGAGCCGTTTCAAGCCTCGGCTATGCCAAAAGGCACGACCGTGACACGGCCCAGGCAAGGGTTCTTCCCTTTTCACTCATCTTTGGCTTGGGGTTCCACCTCATTCCTTGAAGAAGGGTTCTTCCCCCTTGGAGGAACCTTAGAAGTTTCATCTTCGTCGATCCATCGACCTCTGGAGCAAGGATTGTATCCAAGAAGACCGACGCTACATGGATAAGCCTTCTCTTCTCTTTATGTTTTGAGTTGTAGATGACTTTACTTCTTGTCTCTTGGTTGTATTTCCTTCTCTATTGAGTAGATCCTCTGATTCTTAGGATGTAGGGGGTATTTGTGATGCGATGTTGTTATATGAACTATGTATTTGCATATTTTCTTATTTAATGAAGTGTTTATGACTTATTCTTGTGTATTGTGCCTTGTACATGTTTGACGAAATATGTGTGTGGTATATGCATGTGAATTGTGGTTGATTTGTCACTTTGTAGAGAAATACTAGCTTGTATGACCGTGGAGTCTTGTGACAGGGGGTAACCTTTTAAGTGGACTTTCTAGGATGATCCTCTTGTAAGGAAATCAATTCACTACCAAAGAGTATCTAATTAGAGTTAGAGGGTTTCTCCCAAATTAATGTTAGGAAGCGACTTGTGTAATCTAGAACTGTATGACCAAGAGACCTGTGACAGAGGGTGACCCTTTAATCTGACTTTATAGGTTACCTATTCTACTTAGTTGCATTAATCTATCGTTAGGAAATAAATCGATGAACTCTAGAGATTGTATGACCGGGGACCCTAGGGTATCCCTTTAACCGAACTTCCTAGAGTTGTTTTTTTATTTAATGTCGTTAGGATTTGGATAAATTCTCTGGTACAGCCTGCATGGGGTTGTGTCGGACTTTAGTTAAAAAACTTATAAGAATGTAAGCATGGAGTTAGGTAGATGAACAATACATAGGGACATTAACTAGCATTATAACGAAATCGAAATCCTAGAATCTATTATCCTTCATTCATTTACGCTCATTCTCTCGCTACTCTCTACTTTCTCCCTCTCTCTCTTTTCTCTCAATCTTTCTCTCTTTTCAAGCATTAGTGGTTGAATTATTTTTCAATTGTCTAGATAACTCACGTTGTGAAGTCAATTAGTACTTAATTAATAATCCTCATGAAATCAATATTTTATTATTGAATGATAACTATATATTTTGAATTCGTACACATCAGTCAATCACATCAAGTGCAACGGAAAGGGAAACTTTAAGTGGGCTAAGTGGTCCGGTTAACTAATGTGTCAGACAACTCAATGGGCCAAACACTGACAACATGGATAATATTATGATTGAGTTGGCATATACTTCTAATATATAAATTATAAAGAGAAACAAATATAGCTTGGACAATGACATTATGATTAAGTTTGCATACACCTCTAATATATTATTTCTTTAGGAAAAAATGGTGACAAGCGTGCTGCCCCAGTATACACAAACTAGTGCGCGTGAGCAGACATAGCAAAGATTAAAGATGACCAAAGACGGGAACAGTACGTTTCTGGTGAAAGATCGAAATTATGATAAGACTTGCGATTTTGAACTTTGACACTGAGTGATATTGAGTTTTGATGAACAATATGTTTTGGCTGTTTCATACACAGTACCAGATTTTAAATCATGGAATAGATATAGCAAAGATTAAAGATGACAAGAAGATTACATATGAAAAATTGTTGCAGAAAATGATCCAAGTAATGGCCTTCTACAGTGAGAACTTCTAAACGCAATATGTTAAGCAAGTGTATTGAAATAGATTATCATTTTTGTTAGGGAGGCACTGGTATAGCAACCACATGAGATCTATCAGCAGATGGAAAAAAGGAACCTAATCATGCTAACAAGAACAAGATAACAAGAACACACAGATTAAAGAGGCGAACAAATCAATTTATAAGAAAACTACTCAAGAACTATAACAGACCTGCAACAGAGATGCTACAACCAATACTGTCATAAACAGGGTGGCTGTTTCAAATAATTGAAAGTTCAAGTCCATCGGCTTTCCCATCATCCAACCAACGACAACCGAGAAAGGAATCTGCAAAACCAGCAAGGACGAAATCATTGATTTGGAATAGATATGTACTAATATCAATAGCTCATACAAAATGCAAGGGATCTATACTAAAGCTTGTACTATGATTATATTGTTGTAAAAGAATGCATTAATCTAGGGACAATATACAGAAAAAATTAACCAAGAACACAAGCAATCAATAGAGGGGCAAAATGAGTAAAAGAATATGATTATCTTCAAGGATACTTAAGTGCGTATAAAAGGAAATAAATAATTAGTTTAAGAGAGAAGGCAATGAATAAAAGGCAATAAATATATCATGCTTGCTATCCAAACAACAAAGCTAGATCTTGCCATCAAGGAAATGCAATGTCCCATGCCGAGGAGTTTTCAAGTTATCTACCATGAACATTAATATTTGTGTAGATGATCCAACAGCTACACCCAATGTGATGTCCTGCAGAAACAAAAAAAAAAATTCAAAGCAATAAAATCACCAACTGGAAATAACAAGATCCAGGGAAATCAAATGAAACAATAATTGACATGTCATTAGATACTAACAAGTTTGTCTTTCATGGCAAACATTATTGCACTAGTATCAGCTGCATTTCCAGCAATAGGAAGCAAAATAACACTGATAAAAGCCACAGGCATGTTCATGGATTCGGAAGCTCCCTGATAGAGATTAGCATAAAACAATTACATAATCCAGAAGTGTAGTTGTCAATTTGATCAAAACCTATGCTGAGGTAGTGACCTCAAAACTACATTATTTTAAGATTAGAAACTTGTATTTTGTAACTAGACTTGTTAAGTCCAAAAATATGCCACAAAATTGAGTCATGAAAGAAAGATCTCATGGTGAAACGTAACCATCTAGGTGTGTGGGGAAGGAAGTGCATATTTTCCTTCAAAATCATATGCAAAATTTGAAGCTCCTTGGATGAAGCGAGCCTCGTGATATTCTCAGAGGGAATAAGGTTAACCATAATAATGATTTATCTTAAGAAATACATTGATAATATTTGTCGAGATAGACTCTACTACCCTCAAGCAATCCTTCAATTTCTAAATTATTTACTAGCAAAAATTGATTATACTGTAGTGTGAGATGAGAATTTCCCATGAGGTGCCCTGGGAAAGGATTCCATTTTAATACCCAAAATGACTAACCATTTAAACAAAAACTTGAGAATGGCATAGATAATGGCCAAGGCTATGTTGTAACATACTGTACTTGGGAGGGAGATTATCTAAATTAATACAGATATAGGGCTATTATTTAGCATCTCCTCTGTGTAATGCAATTCATCAAAATAAAAAATTAAGAAGTGAAGTCTCCATCATATCGAATCAAAAGAAAATGGTTATAATAGAACTACTAAAAAAAGCCAAAACATAAGATATTTAAAACTATCTCATATACAAGATAACAAAAAAATATTAAAAAATCCTAAGAAAGTTCATATTATATTTTATTAAATATCAAAAAATTCATATTGACAAAAGAAATTGAGGTACATTTGTTAGCTTGTCTTAAGAATTTCTTTAGAAATAACTGATAAGTTTTATTCTTTATAAATCATTGTCCTCTCATTTTAAAAACTTTCCCTTTAAAATCAGCAATCCTCTATTTCTCGAAGAAAGTTAAATTAGTCTTTTAACATCATCCAACCTCTTAGTCTGAAATACTTATAGGAATTTTATCCTTCACTAGATTATATCTCTTTTAGTATAGAGATATGCAAAGTGAATATTTTATGCTAGTTTAGAGTTTTATTTTGTCTCCCTCTGTCCCTTACCTCTTCAACTCTAACCAACAACTTGTCTAACTATAGAATGTATTGATTATATTTAACAATAAATCCAACTCAATCGACCCATATTGAAATTTGAAATTGACTAATTTATGCACCTTCCAATCTTTCTAAGGGATAATATTCCATTGGAGACCTAGATCTATCAATTGATAGCATTCCCCTTTTCTTCCCCCTTCCTCCTTATCTTAGCTCTTCCTTTCAAGGGTCACAACCTTTTTTTTCCTTTGGTTCTAAGCAACATCTGCAAACCTAAGTCAAGTAGTTTGACATTGACAATGTAAGTAATTAATGGGTTGTATAATGTATCAAGTTCACTATACCAATTCTTTAAGAAAATATAGTTATTTTATTGAATCTTTTGCTTGCTTGCTCATAATATATTGTTGGCTTGGCTTCTAACAACTTTGGTTGCTAATACATCATATTAACTATCATACATATAAATTATATGTGTATATATAATAGAACACTGACTCTATTGCCAAGGGTGAGGTTGGACTAGGGTCGTCAAATTCAGCATTTATATCGCCATTAAAGGTAAAAAAATGTGCAAATATTAGCACCTAGAGGAATCGAAGCATAGTAAGGGAAATGAGGGACAATCAGAAATAAGAAGAGAGCATTCTAACTCAATAAAGAAAAATTTGAGCTATTAAATCTCCATTAATTGCTAGCAGTAGGAAGGCACCAAATGCCCAATCACTTCAATATTGAAGATGAAGCAGCCAGAGAGTTGAGATGATGCATTGCCATAATGCCAGATGCAATGAAGGGGAGTCTTAGCGTAACAGTAAAATTATTGTCGATAGACACTTTCCCAGGACCCCGTATTGGCGGAGTTTTGTACACTGGGTTGCCCTTTTTAATGTCAAATGTAATCATATTTGCATTAGTTTGACAGTAGATTGGATGAAGGAAGATGGACAACTAACAAATGAACTCATATGTTTGTACAAGCATCAAAGGAACAAAACAAGCATCTACCTCTATAGTATCCACAACGTAACCAGAAAGTACAGAAATCCAAATACCCAAGATTGCGAGCCAGAATATTGCCTCTAATTGAGTAATCTCAGGTGCATCCTCTTCATCACTATCCTTATTTTGTACCTCTTCCTACACAATTTGTTTAACCAATCATTATGATAAGTCTTACAGAAAGGAAAAAAATGGATAAGTCAAATTAATCAATATATTGATCACGGACACTGATGTTTTGACTTTGCAATTCTCACACAATCAGAACTTAGGACCAAATAGGAAACCAAGTTCCAGAAAAATACAAAAGAGTACAAGAATTAATTGGAAGCTCAAATAATGAGCTAAAGTTTTCTCAAGTATAAGAGCACTTTCTCCAAATAGATCCTCCGACAGCAAGCACATGGGGAAATCTTTCTTTTAAAATCACTCAAAATTTCAATAAAAGGTAAAATCATTATTATTATCATCAAAGTAAAGCCTATCAGTCCCAACTATTGGAGGTCAGCTATGTGAATCTTATCCTCTCCATTGAGTTTTACATAAAGCATCTAGGGAATTTTTAAACAATATACAGTGAGCATAACCACAGGAAACTATCCTATTAACTATATAGCTGGTCCAAGTTTCCTACTATAGTAGGAAATGAAATGTCTTTCCACACCTTATGTCTTAAAGCTGTAACAAGTTACATAATAAAAACAATCTCCCTCATGCCAAAAATGAGACAGGCCATCTTGAAACAACAATAAAATAATAATATAAATCTAACAGCAAAGGCTTCTCTGAATTTACAATTCCAAGACTTTAATTAGAGCTTACAACGTACTTCATCAATTGGTTTGTAGGCATTGTTCTGACCCTTTAATTGGAAAAATAAGTAGCAAGCATAAGCCACAAGCATGATACAACTGCTGAATCTTGAAAGAGCTAGCTCTGATCTTATATAATGTAGTTCTGAATGAGTAAAATGAAGCACTGCCGGAAACATCAGGCCCATCACTGCCATGAGCAGCAATCCTGAGTTCATTGCGGCTGAAGCCTGTTTCATACCAAAAAAAAATGTAATCAAGATCTCATTTGATAAGACATAGCTTTGTTACTAATAGCTACCTTATTAAAGGTCTGAGCTTTGTTGCAATGAACAATTCCACCAGCGAAAAAAGAACATCCCAGAACTAAAAGCATGTTTGACAATATGGAGCCCAACAAAGATAGCTGAACAACACGAATCATTCTGTTATGCAATGCATATATTGATATTATCATTTCAGTTGCATTTCCAAATGTAGCATTCAGAAGGCCTCCAACTGCAATTGGTAACATGACATTATTAAAAGATATACTAATGCCACATTGAAATAATATCTGCACAAAATCTAGCAATAAAGTGTAGTAGGAGACACAGATGTACCTAGAGGACCAGTATAAAATGCCAACTGTCTGCAAAATAATAACAAATGAGTATGCAACATAAGAAGAGTTATACTAGAGAACCCTATTTGTCATACAAAACCAACTTACTCAGTTGCATATCCCAAACGCTCAGCTAAAGGTGTGATTCCAATCAAGCTGAAAAAGAAAACCCATCCCTGAATTTGGAAATATTGGTGTCAAACTGCAAAGTCAACATAAGAACCAAATGCAGCATAATCTTTCCATGTACTGCTACAGCTTTCATGAAAAGGAAGGTTGGTTTTTCCACTTCAACACGACAAATAATAGGTTCAGTATGAAGCTTAGTTTCATCAGTCAAAGAATCATAATTAACTATGAACCACAGTAAGTTTCCATCCACTTAAGTTTACATGGCATCACTACATTGATGGAGAAACAATCAGTCTCATCTAGCTAGAGCAGTCTGGCTTTCACCTTTGAAACAACAAACTGATATTGATCAGGATAACTCAAATACCTAAACAACAAGAGCTAGCTTATGGTATAGAAATAGGTCAATAAAAAAAAAAGAATTATTATCTGTATAATCCAGATGGGCGTAAATATTGGCTAGATAAAATTGGATAGATCAGATGATTTCAGGAGCCATGTCAAAGTTTTAAAGCATAAACTAATTAGGAAATTAATTGAAAGGAAAAAAGCAAAATTTGGTTTCAAAATATTTTAAAACATAAACTAATTAGAAAATTAATTGAAAGGACTAAGCAAAATTAAGTTAAAACTTACATATTTTACTCTATTCAAATATGCATGATATGCTTCATTTAGTGTTTTGCCAAACCATCAATAACTACTACAAAAGATTTGCACTAGTAATGAGCCACCTGCAAAAGTGTAGCCTTACAAATATTTAACTTTAATTTCAAGGACTTGTATATGTTTTATGATTGTTAGATTAGCAATTGCTAGTAATAAACATAAGCAAATTTAAAAACAATACCACTAGGATAATAAATAAATATATCATCAGTCTTTAATTTTTTAGCAAAGGTTATTTTTTTAAAGGCCAATCCCAAACCCGGATAAAGGAGGAGGGTTGCGTTAGGTTACCAGTTAGCGTTAAAACTATGGCACATGTCTAATGAATGGATCCATTAAACTATTGTACTAATGCTAGGTTGTTTCCTGGAAGGAACACGTTGCAAGGTTCGACTATAACATCTCGACAAGGACCGCTATATCTCTGGAGCTCGAGTATAATATGCAAAAGTTCACTGTAACGTATCGGCAAGGACCGTTATATCTCCATGAGAACTTGGGTGTAGTGTTAAATAGGCAAAAGTTTTCACACCATAAGTTGGATAAAAATAAATATGATGGGAAAATTAATAGTCAAAGATTTGGAATATGCAACATAGGAACCATCACCAATAAATCATTGGAGATAGTCAATGTTGGTGCAGGGAGCACCAGACGATCGAACCTGTGTTTTGATAATGACAAAGGGGTTCAACGTTAAAATGTCTTGTGATCTAACAAGTGTGACTAAGTGTGCAGGAACGTTCTAAGTGATCTTAGGTAAAGGAAAGTCCTAACTGTGGTTAGGAAACGAAGTCCTGGTCCGAGGGACTGGGCGAAGTCTTGGTGGATCAAGGACCTTGGGAGAAATCTTAGAATCGAGGACTCTAAGTGAAAATCCTAGGGTCGCGGACACCAAGTGGAAGACTGGACGGGTCATGGATCAGACGTTCAGCATGAAGACCTGAAGTCTCGGACGTTGAACAAAAGTCCAGACGGTCTGGAGGACCGGTCTGGCAAAAGGTAATTTCTCTTGAGAGGAGTAGGTGAGGACGTGTTTCCCGAAGAGGGAACAGTAGGCATCGGTCCGACCTAGAGTTTCAACGAAACTCAGAGTCAGGACGGACAATCCGAATGTTGTCAAAATCATATCTTATTTATATTGTTTTGTCTGGACTAACTTTATTTTGTAGAAAATGAAGTTGCAAGAAAAAGCTAGTCCGGGTGGCCGAAGTCTGGGTGCCCGGAGCTGCTCCGGGCACTCGAGAAGGCTTTGTCTGGAGCAGGGTGCCTGGCAGGCGCCCTCGTGGTCCGGGAGCCCAGAGTTGCTCCAGGTGCCCAGATGACCAAAATTCGATATGCTCGGACAACTGGAGCGCACTGATTGGCGGAGTTATGTCACGGTCTGGGCACCTGGGGATGGATAATTTTTACAGATCGAGTTTCGACGAGAGGACACCACGTCAGCCCTTTGGGGGCGCCCGGGGAGGTTCCAGGCGCTCGGAGTGGGCTATAAAGGAGGATTCGACCAACACCTCAAGAACAACATTTTGAACAACTTTCGCTTCTGTGTGTTGCTCAAAACACGCTTCCTCAACGCCCGAAAGATGCTCCGACGATGACTGCGCTCAAGATTTGATTCTCCAAGTTGTTGGTATTGTTGTTATTCAAATTACTTGTACTAAAGTTGTAATTATTCTTGTAATCATGGGATTGATTAGTATTTTCCCATCGAAAGCACTCTCATGTGCAAACCTTGGAGTAGGAGTCGCCACAGGCTTTGAACTAAATAACTCTTGGTGTGCTAGCGTTGTCTCTTTCTTTCTTTTTGTCTTTATTCCGCTATCATTTTACTCGATCGATTTTAAACGAACGTGAAGAAGTCACCAGCGCTATTCACTCCCTCTAGCGTATCTCGATCCTACAGTAGATACGATGAATAGAAGAAGAATTAGTATTTTGTGTGTATAAGAGACAAAATGGGTAGGCGAGAAGATAAAGATGATAGAGAACTTAGTTTTAAGTATGGTACACAGGAAAGAGTAAAGCAAGAAATGAAGTGAGAATTGTTGTAGATAGTTCGTTAAAGGATGAAGTTGTAGGAGTAGTTAGAAAAAACCAAAGGGGATAAAATTATAGCCCTTAAGATAATAGTGGTGACAGAACCTATGAACATAATTAGCGTATATGCTGTGAGAGTGTATATTAAAAGCCTAGCTTTTTGTAAACATTTATTTTTGAAATAAAGAATCACATTGGTCAAATGTCTACATTTATATGCTAAGTGTAGTTGTTCAATTAATTTATATTGTAGATAACATAGTGTGTGGTGTCACACACAGAAGATCATGTTATCAATTCCTTATAAGTTATAAACAGTAGCTCACGACTAAGATGGAAAGGAACAAACCATTGGAATAGTCGTAGTGTAATTTGATATTAGTTTATCTTAACTATAAAATTACACTAGTACACTCAGAGTGTATTGAGCTGGACCATTTAAGGCAAGTTCTTTTTATACTGACTGCATAAAAGAACAACGTCTTTGTTATTATGGAAGTGTGTGCTCTTAATCCTGATGTAATAACAAGCACATATATCTAATATTTATTTCTTTGACTTATCAAAGGGTGCGATTTAGTTCGATAAATCAATAGACCCGATAAGTTGGGAAATGATATTATTTATAGTGTGTGTTGTTGATTATAAAAGGAAACTGTGTCCTAGTAATCTAGGTTGATGATGTCCCTAAGAGGAGCTCATAAGGATTGTCTTGTAAACCCTACAGGTGGACTTAGTCCGACATGACGATAAGGTTGAGTGGTATTACTCTTGGAGCTAGATATTAATTAAGTGAGTTGTTAGTAACTCATTTAATTAGTGGACATTCTATATCTTAAACACAGGGAGACTAACACACTTATGATAAGAAGGAGCCCAAAATACAATTTGGGATTGGTGCGGTAGTTCAATAATAATTCTTTAGTGGTATGAATTATTATTGATGAAATTAAGTTGGGTGTTCGGGGCGAACACGGGAAGCTTAATTTCATCGGGAGACCAAAACCAATTCCTCCTCTCGGTCTCTATCGTAGCCTCTTATTTATAAAGTATTATACCCACCCATACCCACCTTCTTACCCACCTTAAGGTGGCCGGCCAAGCCTAGCTTGGAGCCCAAGCTAGGGCCGGCCAAACCAAGGTGGGTTGGTTTCATTAGGTGGCCGCCCCTAGCTTGAACCCAAGCTTGGTGTGGCCGACCACAATAAATTAAAAGGTTTTATTTTTTAAAATCTTTCTTATGTGGAAGTCATGGTTTTAAAAGAGAGTTTAAAATTTAAATATTTCCGTTTATAGTTTTCTACAAAAGATTAAGTGAAAGGTTTGATATTTTTTCTTATTTGTAGTTAAAAGGAAGATTTTAATTTTTGATAAAACTTTCCTTTTTTGTAACCATTCTCATGATTTAAAAGAGTGTTTTAAAATTAAATATTTCCTTTTATAGTTTCTACAAATGATTAAGAAAAGATTTGATATCTTTCCTTATTTGTAGATTGAAAGGAAGATTTTAATTTTAGAGAAAACTTTCCTTTTTGTAAACCATCCACATATTTTAATAGAGAGATTTTAATTTATAAAAGTTTCCTTTTATGACCAACCATGAAGGGAATTTTCAAAAGAGAATTTTTTATTTAAAAATTTTCGAAAACAAATTAGGAAGTTTTAATTCTGTGTTTAAAACTTTCCTTGTTTGGAGAGATTAAGGTGGCCGGCCATATATAGTTTGAAAGGGAAATTTTATTAAACTTTCCTTTCATTGGCAAAGAGAATAAGGAAGTTTTAATAGAACTTTCCTTATTTGCCAAGACCAAGGAATATAAAAGAGAGGGTAGAGGTGCCTCACCTCATAACAATATCTCTTCTATTATTTCCTCTCTTCCTTGGTTGTTGGCCGGCCCCTCTCTTCCTCTCCCTCTCCTATTCTTCTTCCTTAGCCGGAGGCATCTTCATCTCAAGGAACTTGGTTGGTGGTCGGATCTTGCTAAAGGAAGAAGGAGAAATAGGAGGTCATGTTTCTTAGCATCCCTTGGAGCTTGGTGGTGGCCGAACCTCATCTTCTCTTGGAGTTCTTGTGGTGGCCGAAACTTGCTTGAAGAAGAAGGAAGCTTGGGTGGTTTTCGTCTCGGTAGATTGTCGCCCACACGACGTTCGAGATAAGAAGAGGAATACAATAGAAGATCAAGAGGTTGTTGCTTACAAAGAAATGTATAACTAATAATTCTATTCTGCATCATACTAGTTTTTTTTGTATGGATTTTGAAATACCAAACACAAGAGGCATATGATTCTAGGTTTCGAATTTGTGATTCGAGTTTGTGTATTTTTTTGTTTTTTCGAACTTATGATTCGATTATTCCTTTTGGTTAAACCTAGGGTTACTATAAAAAAATTAAATATTAAATTTCGTTGAAAGGCTTTGTCTAGGAAGTGGTGGATGCTCCCATACCCAAGAAGGCCTAGTGCCTCGCTATTTTTAACCTGGAAGCCAATCTCTGAAATTAATATTTAATTGAATTTGTAACATGGGTGGATTTGGATCAATAATGTTAAGTATCGTTTGCGATCCAAGTCTAAACCTCTAAGAACAGATAAGTTAAATTTGGAATCAATAATGTTAAGTTCAGCTTGCGATTCCTAATTTAATTTCTAAAGAACACAATAGGTTGTTAGGAATGGTTCAGAACTTGTACAAAATTTTTGTACAGGGGAACCGATACGATATTCCGAGTATCAACCAACAATTGGTATCAGAGCTAGGGTTTGCCTCTGTGTGTTTGGTTTTCAGTTTAATTATGCACATGCCATACATAATTTAGGCAGGATAATAGTAGGATGTGCTAACTCTGTGGTTACAGACTCTAACTATTATAGCGCTTATAGATATTGTGTGTGATTGGACCCTTGGACATGTCAAGGGTATTTTTGTGTATGCATGATTGTATATATTAAATACACAGGAGTTGTATTAGTTTTAGGATTTTACATTTTTGTTTCGATCTAGATTACATGTACATTCCTTTGTGGAATATAGGATCGATATATGTAAAATTCTATTTTTGTCGTGGATCGTATCCTTGTAAGGCGTGGTACTTTTTGTGGACTAGAGGCGCAGCGGAAAAAGAAGCAAGATAGATGCGACGACTAGACCCGATTGCGGTGGCTAAAGATGGCAGTAGCTAGAGTTGGCAACACACGGAGGACAGTGATGGAAAATGCCATAATAGTTGGAAAATTATTTTCCCATATTTATTGCTTTATTTGCTGTGATGTGTGTGTGCATGTTAAAATTCCTCACCTTAAATAACTAAGTGGGAGAGGGATTAGTAAATAAATTCCACGGTCTCCATTACTGGTTTGTAAGTGATGCAACAAACTTGCATGTTGGCTCTGAGTGCCTCCCTCCACAACGGATGAGTTTGTTTGCAGATCACTAGATCAAACTTTTTTTATGGGTGGTTATAGGAAATTATTTAGGAGCGTATGATCTTCTCCAACTGAAGGGGCACAATCCTATTTAATGGACTAAGTATCAAGTAATGATATACACTTAGGCGCATTTAATAGTATCCTCCCCAACGAAGTCGCTGCTATTATTTGCATGTCCAAAGGAAAACCAGCTATTAATTTTATTTGTCATAAAGTTAGGGTGACAAGATAATAAAATTAATGGGTAAAACCTCCTCTTACAAATGTTTGAATTTGTATACGTCCACACTAACGTGACATGCAAAATTCACGGTGTTTTGAGGTATTGGTAAATTTAAATAGTATTGTTTGAGGAATCAATATTATTCTAAATTTAGAGTCTTGACTAAAACTTATTTTGTAACTCTTAGGATGACTTTCAACCCACTAGCTATTATACTGAAAGAGAACAAACTTACTGATCCCAACTACATAGATTGGAAAAGGAACCTGGACATTGTCCTAACTGCTGAAGGCTATAAGTTTGTACTGTTAGAGACCTGCTCTAATGTGTCTAATAACGATTCTAGTGAAGAGGAGATTGAGTATCATAGGAAATGAGTCAAGGCAGATGAGATGGCGCGGAGTTACATTTGGCTTTTATATCAAATGTGCTACAACATCAGCATCAGACCATGCCTATTGGCCAAGACATGATGTACAATCTCAAGGAACTCTTCGAACACTAGAATCGGGCTGACACGCAAGACTGTATAATCTCTAGGTACTGGACTAAAAGCAGGAATGAAGAAGCCGAAAGGCAAGTGCTTCATTTGCAAACAGTCTGGACATTTGTAGACGGACTGTCCTCGTAGGAAGAGAACAATATAGGTATATCTTATTCTCTAGTAGTTGGAACATGATTAGTGGTGTTATCTACCGATACCTGGCGTGTAGATATGATAACCACTAATCATGTCTGCAAGTCATTGCAGGGTTTCAGGAAACCCGACAACTACATGAAGGAGACATCACTGTATACATGGGCAATGCTACAGAAGTAGCAGCTGTTGCAGTGGGAGATGTTTATAGGAATAAAATATTGGTTTTAAGAAATTGTCTTTACGTACCAAGTTTTAGAAAGAACTTGATTTCAGTTTATAAATAATACAAGGATAGATATTCTATCTATTTATGATAACAAAGGTGTTATCAAGATAAATAGGGAAGTTATCTGTTCTGGTACGTTGGTTGACAATTTATAATCCAATAACTCCCACGATGCAACAAATGAAAATTAATAACACATCTTCTAACTCTATTAAGAGAAAGCAACCTTCGGAAATGAACTAATCATATCTTTGGCATTTAAGGCTAGGTTATATTAACTTGAGTAGGATTCAAAGGATAATGGCCGATGAACTTTTGGGTTCATTGGTAGTGGAAAACTTTCCAACCTACGAGTCTTACTTGGAAGGAAAAATAACCAAGAAGCTTTTAAGTCGAAGGGGTATGGAGCCAAAGATGTGTTAGAACTAGTTCATTCTGATTTATGTGGTCCTATGTCTATCCAGGCAAGAGATAGTTTCGAATATTTTGTCTCTTTTATAGATGACTATTCGAGATATGGGTACATTTACTTGTTGCGCCACATGTCTAAATGCTTTGATAAGTTCAAAGAGTACAAGACTGATGTGGAGAAATGTCAAGGTAAAAGTATCAAGACTCTACGGTGAGATCGTAGTGGTGAGTACCTCTTAGGAGAGTTTAGGAGTCACTTATCAGAAGTGGGGATTCAATCCCAACTGACTACACCTGGTATACCTCAACAAGATGGTGTGACAGAACGAAGGAATAGGACTCTTATAGAAATGGTTAGATCGATGATGAGTTATTCAGAATTACCAAATACATTTTGGGGATATGCTCTAGAAACAGCAGTGTATATTCTGAATATGGTACCTTCTAAATCAGTACCCTTTACTCCCATGGAATTGTGGAATGGGCGTAAGCCTAGTCTGAGTCATATCTGGATATGGGGTAGTCCAACACATGTGCTGAATGGAGATACTGACAAGTTGGAATCACGTACAGAAGTTTGTCTGTTTGTGGGATATCCTAAGGGAACGAAAGGTGGTTTATTTTATAATCCTAAAAATCAGAAAATCATTGTAAGCACCAATGCTCGATTTTTAGAAGATTATGTAATAAACCATAGGCCCATGAGTGAAATTGTTCTAGAAGAAATACGAGAGGACACACCTACTTTAGTACCAACAGTGCAAGATGAAATATCACAAGAAATTGCAACATGTATCACAAATGATACACAACCACAGACAGTGTCTCGTCGTAGTGGGAGTGTTGTAAGGCAACCTGAGAGATTCATGTTTTTGGAATAGTCGTCGGACTTGGTCCCAGGTAAACATGAACCTGATCCCCGAACATATGACGAAACACTCCAAGGTATAGATGCAGAATCTTGGCAAAGAACAATGAATTCAGAAATAAAATCTATGTATTCTAACAAAGTCTGGGAGCTAGTAGAACCATCAAATAGTGTAAAAACTATTGGATGTAAATGGATCTACAAAAGGAAAAGAGGGACAGACGGGAAGGTGGAAACCTTCAAAGCAAGGCTTGTTGCGAAGGGTATACTCAGAAAGAGGAAATCAATTATGAGGAAACTTTTTCGCCAGTAGCTATGCTTAAGTCTATCCGGATACTCTTATCTATTACTGCTCATATGGATTATGAGATTTGGCAAATGGATGTCAAGACAGCTTTCCTTAACGGATGTCTTGAAGAAAACATCCATATGAAGCAACAGAGGGGTTCATTGAAAAAGGCAAAGAGCATCTAGTGTACAAGCTAAATCGATCTATGGATTGAAGCAAGCTTCAAGGTCTTGGAACATCTGGTTTAATGAAGTAATCCAGTCGTATGGATTTATTCAGTGTCCGGATGAGTCTTGTGTATACAAGAAGTGTGATGGAAACGTGGTGGTATTTCTTGTACTATACGTAGATGACATTTTTGATAGTTGGAAACAATATCAAAGTGTTGTCGGAAGTAAGGGTATGGTTGTCCAAGCAATTCGATATAAAGGACTTGGGTGAATGCGCACATATTCTCGGGATCAAAGTAATAAGAGATCACAAGAAAAGAATGTTGTGTTTATCCCGAGCTTCGTATATCGATACTATCCTAGCTCGTTTAGCATACAAGATTCCAAGAAAGGTTTTCTACCTTTTAGACATGGAGTAGCTTTATCTAAAGAGACGTCTCCGAAAACATCAAAAGAGATAGAAGAAATGAAGGCAGTTCCTTATGCTTCAGCTATAGGAAACCTAATATATACTATGCACGAGACCAGATATCTGTTTTGTCATGGATATGGTTAGTAGATATTAAAGTAACCCTGGACAAGGACATTGGACTGCTATAGAGCATATATTAAAATACCTGAGAAGGACTAAAGATTATATGCTGGTTTACCAAGCAGATGATTTGCTTCCTGTGGGTTACACGGATTTTGACTTCCAATCAGATATGGACAAATAATAAATCAACCTCGGGGGTTTTGTGTTTACTTTAGAAGGTAAAGCCATAACAATGGAGGAGTGTTAAGTAGAGATGTTTTTTCGGACTCCACCATAGAAGCTAAGTATGTGGCAGCCTCTGAGGCAGTCATAAAAGCTGTATGGCTCAGAAACTTCATGATGGACTTAGATGTGATTCCTGGTTTGCCCAAAATTATTACAGTATATTGTAATAACAAATGGTGCAATAGCAAACTCGAAGGAACCACGAGCCCATAAAGCAAGTAAACACATAAGAGCGCAAGTACCACCCAATACGAGACATCGTATAACGAGGAGAAGTTGTTGTCGCCTAGATTACATCAGGTGATAACCTGTAGATCCTTTCACTAAGGTCCTTAAGGCAAGAGCTTTTGATGGGCATGTTGAAGGAATGAGAATCAGATGTATGACAGTTTTTATGGCAGCATAGTCTTTTAGTATAAGTGGGAGATTGTTAGAGTGTATACTAAAAGTCTAGCTTTTTGTAAACATTTATTTTTGAAATAAAGAATTACATTGGTCAAATGTCTACATTTATATGTTAAGTGTAGTTGTTCAATTAATTTATATTGTAAATAACATGGTGTCACACACATAAGATCATGTTATCAATTCCTTATAAATTATAAACAGTAGCTCACGACTAAGATGGAAAGGAACAAACCATTGGAATAGTCGTAGTGTAATTTGGTATTAGTTTATCTTAACTATAAAATTACACTAGTACACTCAGAGTGTATTGAGCTGGACCATTTAAGGTAAGTTCTTTTTATACTGGCTGCATAAAAAAACAAGACCTTTGTTATTATGCAAGTGTGTGCTTTTAATCCTGATATAATAACAAGCACATATATCTAATATTTATTTCTTTGACTTATCAAAGGTGTGATTTAGTTCGATAAATCAATAGGCTCGATAAGTTGGGAAATGATATTATTTATAGTGTGTGTTGTTGATTATAGAAGGAAGCTGTGTCCTAGTAATCTAGGTTGATGATGCCCCTAAGAGGAGCTCATAAGGATTGTCATGTAAACCCTGCAAGTGCACTTAGTTCGACATGACGATAAGGTTGAGTGGTACTACTCTTGGAGCTAGATATTAATTAAGTGAGTTGTCAGTAACTCATTTAATTAGTGGGCATTCTATATCTTAAACACAGGGAGACTAATACACTCATGATAAGAAGGAGCCCAAAATATAATTTGAGATTGGTGCGGTAGTTCAATAATAATTCTTTAGTGGTATGAATTATTATTGATGAAATTAAGTTGGGTGTTCGGGGCGAACACGGGAAGCTTAATTTCATCGGGAGACCAAAACCAATTCCTCCTCTCGGTCTCTATCGTAACCTCTTATTTATAAAGTATTATACCCACCCATACCCACCTTCTTACCCACCTTAAGGTGGCCGGCCAAGCCTAGCTTGGAGCCCAAGCTAGGGCCGGCCAAACCAAGGTGGGTTGGTTTCATTAGGTGGCCGGCCCTAGCTTGAACCCAAGCTTGGTGTGGTCGGCCACAATAAATTAAAAGGTTTTTATTTTTTAAAATCTTTCTTATGTGGAAGCCATGGTTTTAAAAGAGAGTTTAAAATTTAAATATTTCCGTTTATAGTTTTCTACAAAAGATTAAGTGAAAGGTTTGATATCTTTCCTTATTTGTAGTTAAAAGGAAGATTTTAATTTTTGATAAAACTTTCCTTTTTTGTAACCATCCTCATGATTTAAAAGAGAGTTTTAAAATTAAATATTTCCTTTTATAGTTTCTACAAATGATTAAGAAAAGATTTGATATCTTTCCTTATTTGTAGATTGAAAGGAAGATTTTAATTTTAGAGAAAACTTTTCTTTTTGTAAATCATCCACATATTTTAATAGAGAGATTTTAATTTATAAAAGTTTCCTTTTATGACCAACCATGAAGGGAATTTTCAAAAGAAAAATTTTTATTTAAAAATTTCCGGAAACAAATTAGGAAGTTTTAATTTTGTGTTTAAAACTTTCCTTGTTTGGAGAGATTAAGGTGGCCATATATAGTTTGAAAGGGAAATTTTATTAAACTTTCCTTTCATTGGCAAAGAGAATAAGGAAGTTTTAATAAAACTTTCCTTATTTGCCAAGACCAAGGAATATAAAAGAGAGGGTAGAGGTGTCTCACCTCATAACAATATCTCTTCTATTATTTTCTCTCTTTCTTGGTTGGTGGTCGGCCCCTCTCTTCCTCTCCCTCTCCTATTCTTCTTCCTTGGCCGGGGGCATCTTCATCTCAAGGAGCTTGGTTGGTGGCCGGATCTTGCTAAAGGAAGAAGGAGAGATAGGAGGTCTTGTTTCTTAGCATCCCTTAGAGCTTGGTGGTGGTCGAACCTCATCTTCTCTTGGAGTTCTTGTGGTGGCCGAAACTTGCTTGGAGAAGAAGGAAGCTTGGGTGGTTCTCGTCTCGGTAGATCGTCGCCCACACGACGTCTGAGATAAGAAGAGGAATACAATAGAAGATCAAGAGGTTGTTGCTTACAAAGAAAGGTATAGCTAGTAATTCTATTCTGCATCATACTAGTTTTCTTGTATGGATTTTGAAATACCAAACACAAGAGGCATATGATTCTAGGTTTCGAATTTGTGATTCGAGTTTGTGTTTTTTTTTTGTTTTTTCGAACTTGTGATTCGATTGTTCCTTTTGGTTAAACCTAGGGTTACTATAAGGAAATTAAATATTAAATTTTGTTGAAAGGCTTTGTTTAGGAAGTGGTGGATGCTCCTATACCCAAGAAGGCCTAGTGCCTCGCTATGTTTAACCTGGAATCCAATCTCTGAAATTAATATTTAATTGAATTTGTAACATGAGTGGATTTGGATCAATAATATTAAGTATCGTTTGCGATCCAAGTCTAAACCTCTAAAAATAGATAAGTTAAATTTGGAATCAATAATGTTAAGTTTCGCTTGTGATTCCTAATTTAATTTCTAAAGAACACAATAGGTTATTAGGAATGGTTCAGGACTTGTACAAAATTTTTGTACAGGGGAACCGGTACGATATTCCAAGTATCAACCAACATATGCACCGTAAGTAGGATTATATGAAGCTACCAAATCAAGATTTTGGGATGACCTAGATGAAGTATTGCAAAATATTCTGCCAAATGAAATGATTTTAATAGGAGGTGATCTAAATGGGCATGTTGGAATGAAAAATGAGGAATATGAGAAGGTATATGGGGGTTATGGGTTTGGAACAAGAAATGAAAAAGAGAAAACTATATTAGATTTTACGATAACATATGACCTTGTATCAGCTAATACATTTTTTAAGAAAAGAGAAGAACACTTAGTCATGTTCAAAAGTGAGAATAATAAATCGTAAATTGACTTTCTTATGGTTAGGAAGAAGGATAAAAAGATTTATAAAGATTACACAGTCATCCCTAGAGAAAGCTTAATTACCCAACATAAGTTAATAATGTTGGATATACACCTCAAGCATAATATCAATAGAAAGAAAATATATACGACTCCTAAAATTAAGTGGTGGAAGTTAAAGGATGAAAAACAAAATATATTAAAAGAGAAGGTAGAAGTAAAAGTATTAGTTGAAATATATGGTGACTCTAATACGACATAAGATAAGATGATATCAAAGTTGAAAATAGTAACTAAGAGTGTACTCGGTGAGTCAAAGGGATATGCACCACTAAGTAACGAATCTTAGTGGTGGAATAAGAAAGTATAAGAGAAAGTGAAGGAAAAAACGAACAACTTATAAGGAATTATATATTTGTAAGAACGAGGAAAACTTAAAAAAATATACAATAGCAAAGAAAGAGGCTAAGAAAGTAATGAATGAAGGAAAGAATGAAACTTTTAAACAATTATATCAAAAATTGAATACAAAAGAAGGGGAAAGAGACATTTATAGAATAGTCAAAGTGAGAGAAAGGAAGACGAGATCTTATCCAAATAAAATGTATTAAAGATGAATGTAATAGGGTACTAGTAAACGATGGACAAATAAAAGAGTGGTAAAAGAGGTATTTTCATCAACTTTTTAATGAAGGTTTAGGTGACCAACTTAGGTAATTTAGTATGTTCAATGAGTATAGAAATTTAGATTTTTAGCGTAGAATTTAAACTTTAGAAGTAGAACAAGGTTTAAATGGGATGCATAATGGAAAAATCGTTGGACCATATGATATTCCGATAGAGGTATAAAAGTGTTTGGAGAAACAAGGTATTGAATAGCATACAAAATTATTTAACATGATATTGAAAATGAAAAAAATATTTGATCAATAGAGGGTAAGTATTCTAGTTCCCTTGTATAATAATAAGAGATATGTACAAAATTGTACAAACTATAGAGGTATTAAATTAATGAGTCATACCATGAAACTTTAAAAAAAGTAATACAAAAAAGATTAAAGAAGAAAAGCACGGTGACTGAAAATCAATTTGGGGTCATGCCTAGAAGACCGACAATAGAAGCTAACATTTTCTTAGATAATTAATTGAAAAATATCAGGAGTAAAAATACGATCTTCACATGGTATTCATTGACTTAGAAAAAACTTATAATAGAGTCCCAAGAGAAATTATATAGAGAATTCTAGAAAAGAAAAGTGTTAACGTAATATATATTGAACTAATCAAGAAAATGTACAAGAATGTAGCGATCAGAGTAAAGACTTCAGGTGGAATAACTGAAGCATTTTCAATAATGATAGGGTTACATTAAAGATCAACTCTAAGTCCTTATCTTTTTACAGTAATTATAGACGAAGTCACTACATACATTCAAGACATAGTACTGTGGTGTATTTGTTTGCAGATAATATTATTTTGATAGATGAAACACGTGAAAGAGTAAATGCTAAAATAGAATCTTGGCGGGACACACTATAAGGGAAAGGTTTTAGGATTAGCAGAATAAAAATAGAATATATGGAATTTAAGTTTAGTAATATTAGACCTAATGAGATAATTATTAAGATAAGAGATGGTGAGTTGTCCGAAACTGATAACTTTAAATATTTAGGATCATTTTTTGTAAAACGATGGAGGGATTGAGCGAGATGTCTTACATAGAATACAAGTAGGATGGTTGAAATAGAGGAGAGTGTCGGGTGTTTTATGTGACCGTAAAGTACTTCTAAAACTTAAAGGAAAATTCTACAAAACCACAGTTATACCTGCTATGTTATATGGAGCTGAATGTTGGGTTATGACTCGAGCACATGAGCAGATGATGAGAGTTGTAGAGATGAGAATGTTAAGGTGAATGTGTGGATATACGAGAATGGATAGAATAAGAAATGAGAGCATTAGAGAGAAAGTCGGAGTTGCATCTATTGAGGGAAAACTCTGAGAGACATGTTTAAGATGGTACAAGTATGCACTTAGACGACCAATAAATGCTCCAGGTAGGCGATGTGAAACTATGACAAACACACATATCTAACAAGAAAGAGGAAGACCAAAAAAAGATAGCAACAATAAAACAAGATAAATTTATTTAAGTATAGATGATGATATAGTAGGAGATAGAGCTCAATGGCGTAAAAGGATCCATATAACTAACCTCACCTAGTGGGATAATGCTTGATTGTTCTTGTTGTTATTTTTTTAAAAATAATGGATTGTGTTTACTTAGTTTAAATAATTTTTTTTATTTAACTATATTATTTATTATTACTTTGCATTAACAAGGTATGATATAGTACTAAATAAAACATTAAAAAAAGGCTTGGTAGTCTAAGCAATGCCATAAAAGGATGTTGATAAACGCTAGTTGATTTGGGTGAATATAAGTGGAGATCAACCACCACTAATAACAAGCAAAGTCTTTATCCTGCTAAGTGGAGTCGACTAATAAGTGGGAGTCAACCGAGTTTGAAAATTATGGTATTAGAAATTACATAGTTACCTACAAATTTTACTGAGACGACATCAAATAAAGCTAAGTTGCAAACTTATAAAAAGGTCAAAGTAGTATTGCATGACTCACAAGTGTTTGTTAAAAGAAATTAATAGGTAGTAGCACTAATACTAAAATTTCCAATTTTATATATTTTTTTATTTTAGACTTTATAAAAAAATTATATAAAAATCAAGAGGAGACCACTGAAATTTTTTCTAGACAATAGATATTAATTTTCTTTGATTGAGGAGATGAGGTATTTGTGTTGGATTGAGTTTGGGGGGAAAATTTGAGATTTTATTAGACAATAATATAATTTGTTTGTTTGGTTTAGGTTTTAATTAATCTCACTTGTGTCACCCTCCTCCAACCTTCACAAAAATCCCTCAATAAACCTCACAAAAGGCCCCATGTAAACCTTGCAAAACCCCCTACATAATCCTCACAAACTCTGCATAACCCTTAAAAACGCCCATGTGTTATTCTTGTAGCATGAATTTACATATATAATGTCAACATGTAGTCAAACTAAAAAAAATATTGATAAAACATGTTTATTTTCTATTTTTGCTATATGTGTTTACCCTATTACGTGTTACCCTGTAAATTTGATTTTGCTATATTGTTATCAATGAGAAACTCCTCCCTTACCTAGGAACAAAGCTCTTTAGGTCTTGACAACTAACAAATACTCTGATTGTATTCTCTAATGCATATTCCAAGAACAAAATTTCTTCTCTAGTCCTTAGAAACCTGAAAAAGCTTAGTTATATCAATTGCATAAGCATAATCTGAAATTGAACTCTAAGTAGTAAGAGAAAAAATACAAAAAAATCCTGAGTTTGCCCCATTGGCAACCTTATCTACCTTCCCTACATCAAGGTTCAACTTAATCATATCCTCTTTCCATCCATCACTCTAAGGTGAGGTAGGGAAAGGAATAATTGGGCAAATAGGACTACTCTACATTGTATCCTATTTTGACACATTTGTACCATGATCTATCAACAAAATTACCAGGCTTCAAGTAAAGTGTGATTTTGCTATATATATTAGCACAAACAAGTTAAAATTGCCGGATCCAGCATACAACAAAGCATCATGAGACAACCTTCCTAAGGATTAGTGATTCATCATTACTAGAAGAAAACAAAAAGAATAACCATCACTAGTGTGATTTGAGAATAACAATGTACAGAAGAGGATAACTTGGTATTTAATACAATAATATTGACGAGCTATACTTACTTGCTTTCCAGTAAGATAGTGAAGCATGATGGCTATAGGTCCAAAAGGTAATAGCACATTGGTTTTCGCCTTGACTAGCACTGTGTAAATACTCATTAGAATCCTATTTGTTCTCCTAGGGTTATATTGAGCAACAGCAGCAAATGATCCAACGTGCTCAAATGTCTGCATATTCCTTACACTCAGCGGTGTACTAGTACCTTCATCTTCTGGGAGTTCAACATCCATCATCTTGTTAGGTGTCACCTACATATGGAGAAATTTAAAGTTATAATAAGAAAAAAGTTAAACATCTAATCTCCTTAATATGAGTAGAAATTGATTATAAATGATGAAGAATCATTACTAAGTCCTTGACCTTTGGGCCACGATTACTAACTAATTTTTTCTTTGACTAGTTTCCATAATCATGCACAAACATTCAAACTAAGCATGCATCTAACCTTCCAGGTGTCAACTTTGACATGCTAATGAAGAAATCAGGACCTCTGAAATGGAGCTAGTGTCATGAACAAACCCATTCCTTTCATTTGGAGAAAAGTTTCTCGTGCGTCTTCCACTCTTAACAATTCCCCAAATACATTCAAACCATGAAATTAAAACCATCATAATCAAGGCAATTAGGTCCTAACTGATATTGGATTCAAGTTAGGATAGTTATCTTTCAAGCTAAATCATCAACAGAAACTGACAACTTACTGTAGCAACCAGCAAACCCGGTTCAAGTCTCAAACTCATCCTTGTCTTTCGTTTTTGCCTAAGTCATTTTACTAGTTCTAGAGTTCAGATCCTTCTCTAGTTCGCATTTAGGGGAAAAAAATCGATGAAATGGAATTCACCAATGCCCACCCTTAGTGCACTACAAAACTTACGCAACACGCTCCCACCAATCCCAGATAAGGCTAAGAATCAAGACGGCAGCATAACCAAAACATCATGTAGTCGATCCGAAACTCCACAAGCCATTCGAAAATCCAGCTCGCATTATTCATTTCGATTTAAGCAAGACGGAGAAACACACCAGATCCTCAAAGCAATGTCGATAAGATCGAAAAGTTTACCTCCGTCTCTTCGAAGCAATGCCTGCAACCGAAAGATCAAATCTGGGGGGAAGCACAACCTCTGGAATAGAAAGCCATCGGAATAAAAGAAATAAAAAAAAATGGAAGGGATACTCGACGCAAGGATGGAGGGAAGCACTATAATTAGAAGCTGTACACGTGGAAGATCCTTACTTAAGCATTATTAATTAAAGTGAGAAATTCAAGAAATTATTCTTTCATAAATGAATGCATTTAAAGCAAGGCAAAGGACGTGTGTTTTTTACCACCGCATTTTATTTTATTTTATCACAAAACCGTCATATTTTTGGTGTACAATCACATATAATTATTTAATTTGAATTTAATTTTATTCATCTATACATACTAGACCTGACCACGGTTCAAAACCGCCGATTCGACGGTTCCAGACAGGTCGACCCTTAACCTTAACCGCCCAAGACGGTTACGGTTCACGGTTCGATTCACGGTTCGTCACGGTTCAAGATTAATATGTTAAAAAAATTTAAAATTTAAAATTAAACATTAAACATTAAACATTAAAAATTAGAAATTAAAATTTATTTAACAAAGGGCTTGCACTTATTTAAGTTGCCTACGTATCCCTTTAGGGGAATCAAATCCCACGTAGTTCTTTTACATTTTTTATCCTTTTACATTTTCATTCACTTCCATTTCCTGTTCCTGTCGTATTTGTTCCTTCAGTATCAAAATCTTCAACTTCGTCATCTGAAAGTTGCATTCCTTGGATTCTTTTCTTCGCTCTGGTCCAATCGTCCAGTAATGCTTGGGCTTCCAAGGAGTCGGGAGACAAAGTTGATCGTCGTTCATCTAATATGTTGCCGCCGACATTGAATGTATGCTCCACAGTAACAATTGACATTGGACAAGCTAAAATTTCTTTGGCAATTACGGAGAGGACGGGAAAACTTTGAGCCTTCTGTGACCACCATTTTAAGATATAAAAATTTTCGCTATCTGTTTCATTAAAATCAAAAGAAGTCATAAAATAATTCTCAAGTTCCTGTATGGAACTTGAGGATTCTCGTGGACGTTTCATCCGTTCTTTTAATAAGAGTTGTGCTTTTGTAAGTTTTAAATTACTACTAGTAGTTTGTTGAATTTCAGAAATATTAATTTGTGTTCCATATTTTGCATAATATTGATTATAAATATCATATAAATAAATTCTAACATTATATATAATATTAGCTGGATCAGGGAAGAAGAATCTTTAATTGGAATTAAAGCATCATAATATAAAGTTAACATTTCTTGTAAAACTTCTAATTTAAATCTAGGATCTAAAGCAAATGCAATTAAATAAATTTCAGGAATTAAATAAAAATATTTTTCCCATTTAGTTATCATAGCTAAGATGTAAGGAGATAAAGATTCATTATTAATATGTTCATTTAAAACTAATACTATATTAGAAAATTTTTCTAAAACTAATTGAGCAGTGGGATAATAAACACCGGAAAGTTGTTCGGTTGTATCATTAAATACTTTTAAAATTTCACAAATACTACTACAAATATTCCATTGTTGTGAAAATAAATATATATTAGTATTAGTGTTTTGTGCAAAAAATGAACATAATAATTCTTTATATTGAAATGAATCTTGTAATAATTGGTATGTTGAATTCCAACGTGTTGGTACATCACGTGAAAATTTTTTAGGTCTCATTCCATTAATTTTACAAAACCTACCCCATTGTTTCATTATAGATGGATGAGACCATAAATAAGAAATTACAATTCTAATTGGTTTAATATAACTTTCTAAAATTTTTAAACCATCTTGAACACATAAATTTAAAACATGGCATACACAACGAATATGAAAAAATAAACCTCCAATAATAGGTTGACAAACAAATTTTAGATCATCTATACAAGCGGTATTAGAACTAGCATTATCTAATGATATTGAAAATATTTTATGAGTTAAACCATATTCTTCTAAAATTAAACATAATAATTGTGCGATATTATGAGCATTATGTGATTCATCAAAAACTCTATAAGCTAATAATCTTTTTTGGAGGTTCTAAGAGTTATCGATCTAATGGCAAGTCACACCTATATACGAATGTGTTTGCCAATGATCACTCCAAATATCGGAACATAAAGAAACTTTATTATCTAATTTACTAAATTCATCAATTAAATTCTTTTTTCCTTGTTTTACTAATTTTTTAATTGTACGAGTAAGTGTAGTCCTAGGAACACGTTTAGCACATGGATTAAGAGATTCTTTACAAAAATCTTCAAATGTGCATTTAGATCCAAAACTAAAAGAAAGATGTTCTACGGAAACAAATTTAGCTAATGATTCTCTTAATTTATTATCCGAATATAAAAATAAACCGGAATCGGTACTACCGCTAGTTGAAGAAAATCTTGATAATTGTGTTTGAGAACGGTCGAGTCCATATTCCGTCGGGTGCTTCGTTTCTACATGTCGTTTCAACGACCCATAGCCGCCGCCGGCTTGGAATTTGTAGGAAGCATCAACATTGTGTACATTTCTTGAGCAAGAGTGACCTTCTCAAAATGTTTAGTAAAAATAGAAGACTTTAGAGGAGGAAGTTCCCGAACCTTAGAAGTAATTGCATCGGTACTTCCTTGTGTTTCGGGTGTTGGATTCGGAAGATGCTCGATCTCATCATCGGTGGATTGAATGTTGGGGTCCTCCTCCCGCGGATTCATTATTTGCTTTCCCTTCCGAGCTCGAGATGATGCACCTCCGCAGCCTCCTTCCATTGTAATTGAAAATTGAAAACGAAAGCGCATAGAGATTAGAGAATACGAAAATGAGATTAAGAGTAGAGAAGATGTGTGTGAAAAATGATGAAATGAGCTCTCTATTTATAGAGTTTTGATAGTAACGGACACTAAATCATAGCCATTGATCAAAAAACGGTCAAATGATCCTAACCGTTGAAAAAAAATACCTAAAAAACTCTCCCAACGGCTACGAACCGCCGGTTGACCGGCGGTTCCAACGGCTATGAACTGCTGGTTAATCGACGGTTCAAGCCGTTTAAAAAAAAAAAAAAAAATTTGCAGCTGAAACGCCGGTTCAACCCGCCGGTTTTTACACCCAATGAACCGGAACCGGCCCGGCAACTTGCCGGGTCGGTTCCGGTTCGGCCCGGCGAACCGGGTCAACGGGCAACCGACCCGTTGACCTGGTTACGGGCCCGGGCCGGGTCCGGGCCAGACCCGGCCCGGGGTCGGGTCTAATACATACTCAACTTATTAAAAAATATTCATGCTATGCTATGACAAATACAATTTCATAATTACTATAAATCATTCATATTATAATAGTTATAAAACTATAATTATTATTGTTATTATAAAAATTATGAAAATTGAATTATTACCATGTATATTGAATTTACTCATCTAATATTTACCTTATAATAATTATAAAAGTGCAATTGCTATAACAAGTATAACAATAATTTCGTAACCGTTACAATACATGTGACAGACTCAAAATTTAGACAGACAACAGTATTAAAGAATAATTAAATAATTATACATATAACAATGAAATAAAATACTCTTTTGAATAAAAAAAAATTAAAATGAGATACTCTCGTGATTTAGAAGAAAAGAAGGTTTTCTTAATTTTTACCTTTAAAATATACGATTGTAGTAGATTTTTGCTGAAAATCAATTAAAAAAAAACAACTCGTAATAAACTGAAACAAAATCCAGCGATAAACCGAAATCAACCCTTGAAGTTTAAACCCCGTGCGACACATACCATGTTACAATATTGTTTGGTAGCAACGCTAGTAATTGCCTGAAATTTTAGGGGTGCAAACTACTAGCTTTTCGAATCAGACTCGAATATTCGTATTCAAAATTACTAAATTCAAAAATAAATTTTCGAACTAAATTCAAACGCATAATAGTCTGATTATTTTAACATAATTCAAATATTAATATATTCAAAATAAAATTTAAATAACTTGAACTCGAATTTCTTCTAAATGCATCAAATATATTATACATCAAAACAAGATAACTCACATTAAGCATCAAAAAAATATATAAATTCAAAAATACAAACTAGTTTTTTTTTTCCTCTGGCAACACTAGCGCTAGTGTCTTCAGTAGACCTGCGAATGATAAACATCTGGTAATTTTAACTTGGTGAAATTAGATAAGTTCGATCCTATTTGGATAAGTCAAACCCCTGATTAGGTCAACCTAATTAAGATAAGCATAAGAAAATCATAATTTGATTTGATTAAACCTAAATTGGACTAAATCAATCATAATTTAACTAAACTCAATCCGAACTTTGACCAAGTCATAATAGAATCAAACCAAGCTAATTGGGTTAATAAGATAAATATGACCAAAGTTTAGACTACGATCGACATGACTCGAATTGGTTAAAACCTACTTATGGCATAGACTCAGGTGTGAAACAAACAAAACTTATATGACTGGGAACAAAGGGACCAAGTGCAAACCAGTTTGAGCAATTGATTGATCAACAATCAAGATTGATTCGAAGCTGCACAGTTAACTTGCTGGGCTGATCCTCATTTCGTTTCAAAACAGGAGGGTTCCTAGTTTAACTTGTCGTCAACGTCCGTGATACCATATTATTGATACATGTACGCAAGTAAAGAAGGAACTGAGGGCAAAAATCTATGATTAAAGAAGCTTCTTTTTCTCGAAAAACTTCTTCAGATGCCATAGCTGCAAGCCAGCCACTGAAAGACAGACAGAAAGTGAAAGGAAACTCAGCCAAGCCATCCTTGAGTTAGTCGATCTGTTCATGTCCTGCATTTGCTCCTCTCTGCACCACAAAGCCACCGAGATACTAAGTTGATTGTGGTACTATAATCACGAAATTCAGCTGCTGAAAAAAAAAAATTGTAACCAACGAAAACTAGCCCAAGCAGGCTTAAAACAGCATGTTTACCTTTCGCGGAGATAAAACATTTCGTCATGGATGGACTTCACGACATCTTCCAGCTTCTTCAACTCCAGTTCCATAGCCTATCAACGAGAACGAAGTATTGGAACATCGTAATAAAATGATTGTTGTTGAGATCTGTACTTGGAACCGTATTGGTTCCTGATAAAGTAAATAATAAAATAACCATTGATTGCCTTCATGCCATGCTAGTCTCAATCATTTTGGGATAGCTCTATGGATCTTATATTTCTATTGAAATCAAAGCAAGGTTACATGCTAGTAATATTTAGATCTTTAAGATCACTTTTATCTCTATAAACAAGAACTTTCATGATTTCTCCTACTTTTTGTCAAGCAAATTCTTTGACTTATTTTCTTTCTTTTAGCATTTTGTTTTTACAATGCATGAGGTACTTTCTTTTATACAGATGAGCTTTTCTTTAATTTTTACGAGATGTTCTTGTTTATATGAAGGGGAGCCTTGGCGCAACGGTAAAGTTGTTGCCATGTGACCAAAAGGTCACGGGTTCGAATCCTAGAAACAGCCTCTTGCAAAAAGCAGGGTAAGGCTGTGTACAATGGATCCTTCCCCGGGACCCCGCATGGTAGGAGTTTCGTGCACCGGGCTGCCCTTTATGTTGTTGTTTATATGCTAAAACATTTTCTGATTCTGTAGAAGTAAATAAAAAATATATTTTGTTGTATAGTACTGCTTATCTTGTAGTATTTCTCGTTATTGTGATTCTGAATGTTGCCTTCTAATGGATTATCACTAGGTGGGGTATTTCAAGGTAGATGGAAGCATATTCCAGGTCATGATGAAAACAAAGATTTTTTTCCTTTTAGATCTCTGCCCACATTCAGAGGAGTTTCAAACTTCTGTAATGGTCTGTATCAGTCCTAATAGGAATCCCTGCAATACATAGCAAATTTGGACATCCAAAAAACATTAGTAGGTGACCACTTTGGCTTGTTATTTGAAGCAACTGGTTTGCAAATATAGCCTTCATATATTTCCCTAGTAAGAATTGAATTTGTTCTTTATTTCGCGCATTAAAGTGTAAACTGAATTTGTTGCAAAAGCATTTGGATTCTTTGTCCTTACTCCATACAGCCAGACTGCTGACGCCGGGCCTTATCCCTCATAACTAATTGAGTACACTTTTAGGTGCAATTACACCTTTTGGGCATCTTCTGAAAGTGACTTGACTTTCAATAGATGATAGGGGTTTCATATCAGATTTGATCCACTCCACAATGTATGATCACGTTACTGAGGATGCTAGATTCACACTTGCATATCCAAATTAGTAATCCTTTGCAAAGCCAAATCCGTCATGGCCTCATAGGCTAAAGCTTAGTTAGGATAAGCTCCTTCTGCTAGCAATACATTGTCCATAAAAAACCTCCAAAATGACTAGAAAACTGTATCAATTATGACAAGGGAGGGAACCCAAACTTAATCATACAAGTAATCATGTTCTCAATGTGTGGGTAGCTCACTTGATCCCAATGCGTGAGTAGTTCACTTGATAGTAACATGACTAAAACCAGGAGGATTTAGTTATTCATTTGAGCTTCAGTAAAACAGCTGCATAGAAGAATTGACATCAATTTTGCATCCATGATCGATGAACTCTTACACAAAAACCACAGTGGTGATGTTTTGAAGATCTTGTTTCTCAGCTCGTACTATTATAGCTTCCTAAACAGGAACCATCTATATATGGGATGATGTAGGTCCTAAAATAGAAACTCACATGCCAGGCTGAGGGCACCTTGAGCATTTTATACAAACTGTATGTGCTATTACCATGATCCTTCTTAACATAACTTTTCAACACCACCAGGAAATAATCATAGCATCGTTCTTTGTGGTTTGACGATCTCTATCTTGTGCTATGTAATATCTACATGAGCCTAGCTAGCAGGAAAACCTATTCTTGTTTGCTCCAATCAGAACATATTCTATAAAATCCACATTCAAATTCAAGCACATTGAGATCATCAAGTTCATTTATATTTCAAGATTAGGAAAAGCTCATATCTATTTCGTACGAGCTGAAACAATAGAATAATTAAAGAGTTCTGCAACACTTGAAGTGCATTATATCAAGAAGGAAAGGGAATGCAATTTCCTTACCTCAATCTGCCCCTTGTTGGCAACGCCAGTCCAGTCCTTGGCGGCAAAGCCGGTCCGCCACTCGAACTCAACCGCCATCCTGACGGGGGGCTTTTGGTCGTGGGCCGAGAAGCACGCGAGGTAGTCGCCAGCCTCGTTCGAGGTGAAGGCGAAGTTGCCCGAATCCACCTGATCCGCGTAATGGATGCTGTTCCCGTACGGTGAGGTAACCTAGCGATCCATCCACCAATGGTAAGGAGCTATAGATCAAACAGGCGCGGGGATGGAATAGGTTTGGAAAGAAGTGGAAGGGCGACCTTGACGGAGACCCTGTGGGAGTCGGGGAGGGGGACGTCATCGGAGAGGCTGGCGAGGGAGTACTTGCCGACGGCGACTTCGTGGAGCTTGATGTCCTCGGAGATGCATTTGGTGAAGCCTGATTCGAGCTCGAAGCGGAGGGCGGTGGCAGAAACCGCCGCGAACAGCAGGGAGGCCAGGAAGAGGCCTCCTGCTCCACTTGTGGACGTGCTTCTCTCTCCCATCGCTGTCACTGGTTGTTACTCTGCTGTGACTCGTGAATCGCGAAGCAGGTTGGAATTTTTGGAAATGAACACATTAAAATAATTATGGGATATTATTCATTCTAAACCTAAACGGTAAATTTTGACATTTTGTCATAGTATAATTATTTTTTACATGGGAGAGTTTAACGTGATATTTTATACTTATTAAAAATTAATTCTAATACCTCTGCGCCAACCATACAAAAACAAAAAATGAGACTATATTATTAACTTTAGATGTGACTTTATAGGATGAGATGGTCTCTCACATGCATCGTTGTTGGGATGCAAATTTAGGATTCGAATTATATTAAATTCAGTTGATTTATGTGTGAGTATAATTTACGTAAATTAAATATTAGATCGGTTAGGATAAAAATTACTCAAATAGATCCATTAATATTTTGCTAAATGAATTATTTTTTATGAATGTTTTAAGTGGGTAACAAACATACTGATCCGGCGGTAAGAATGGGGGACCTACAGATGGGGTCCCGTCCGAGCGGAGCCAGAGATTACCCAGCCAAAGGTTTGGGTTTCCGACGCCAAAGCAGAAGAACCAGAGCCGAGTGGCCGAGCGGAGGTGTCCGCTCGGCCGAGGATAGAATGGCCGAGCGGAGGTGTCCGCTCGGCCGGAATCGTGGCGAGGGAACAGTGGTTAGCCGAGCGGCCTATTCGCTCGGCTTGGGATATGATATGTCAACAAAGGCATGATGATTAGACTGTACGCAAGATGACATTATTAAAGGCCCCACCATCATGTCACGGAAAGGTTGATACAGTAGCAGTATGGTCTTATGGATGCCCTTCTGACAGGCCCACACCTATGCATGGTCGAAAGCAGGTGATCGCTTCGATTGGTGTGCCCAGGCTCCTTCGAGAGGTCTATATAAGACCTCCATTTCTTCAACCGAAGGTACACAAGTCTACATTTTCGGAGCCGCTTTCTTATTCCCTCGCCTGACTTGAGCGTCGGAGGGCCGTCGCCGGGACACCCCCCCGGCTCGGTTTTGTTGCAGGTTCGCCGGAGTGCTCGAGGATCCAGCAGCGAGCGCCACATCCCCAGCGTCCATTGACCCAGGTTTGGACGCACCTGTATCCGAGCGGAATAGATGGACGAAGCTGGACGACCTCGCCGTGACGCTCTCCCAGGAGAAACTCGACGCTCTAATTGAGGCAAGAGCAGCTAAGCTCGTGGAGCAACAGAAACAGAAGGCTCAAGCTGAGCGGATATCTGAGCGGCCCAGGAGGAACGACCGGAGAAGCATTAGAAATGGGGGCAAAATAAGGGTCCGACCAGCACTCAAGTGAGAGTAACTCATGCCCCGATATCGGTCCGACGAGGGAGCCATGATGCGTTTCGACAAGTATATATATTCTTCATCACTCCACGGGTATTCGGGAGTCGAGGAATTGGGTCAGAACCCTCGCTGGTCGGCAGGTCAGTTCTTCAGTTATCCTCTTTTCGTTGTAAGATTTATTATAGTTCCTCGAGCTAAAAGCCCCGTGCCGCTCGGCCGGGAGTATAAACCGAGCCAAGGGCTCGATGGGAAGCCCGTGCCGCTCGGCCGGGAGTATAAACCGAGCCAAGGGCTCGATGGGAAGCCCGTGCCGCTCGGCCGGGAGTATATTAGCCGAGCCCCGAGCTCGATGGTAAGACCCCGTGCCGCTCGGCCGGGAGTATATTAGCCGAGCCCCGAGCTCGATGGTAAGACCCCGTGCCGCTCGGCCGGAGGTAAATTATCCGAGCCAAACGCTCGAGTATCGAAGGCCCCGTACCGTTCGGACGGAGGTATATTAGCCGAGCCAAAAGGCTCGAGGATCGAAGGCCCCGAGCCGTTCGACCGGAGGTAAATTATTCGAGCAAAATGCTCAAGGTCGAAGGCCCCGTACCATTCGGACGGAGGTATATTAGCCGAGCCAAAGGCTCAAGGATCGAAGGCCCCGGACCGTTCGGCCGGAGGTAAATTATCCGAGCCAAACGCTCGAGTGTCGAAGGCCCCGTACCATTCGGACGGAGGTATATTAGGCGAGCCAAAGGCTCAAGGATCGAAGGCCCCGGACTGTTCGGCCGGAGGTAAATTATCCGAGCCAAACGCTCGAGTATCGAAGGCCCCGTACCGTTCGGACGGAGGTATATTAGCCGAGCCAAAAGGCTCGAGGATCGAAGGCCCCGAGCCGTTCGGCCGGAGGTAAATTATTCGAGCCAAAGGCTCCAGGATCGAAGGCCCCGGACTGTTCGGCCGGAGGTAAATTATCCGAGCCAAACGCTCGAGTATCGAAGGCCCCGTACCGTTCGGACGGAGGTATATTAGCCGAGCCAAAAGGCTCGAGGATCGAAGGCCCCGAGCCGTTCGGCCGGAGGTAAATTATTCGAGCAAAATGCTCAAGGTCGAAGGCCCCGTACCATTCGGACGGAGGTATATTAGCCGAGCCAAAGGCTCAAGGATCGAAGGCCCCGGACCGTTCGGCCGGAGGTAAACTATCCGAGCCAAACGCTCGAGTGTCGAAGGCCCCGTACCATTCGGACGGAGGTATATTAGCCGAGCCAAAGGCTCAAGGATCGAAGGCCCCGGACTGTTCGGCCGGAGGTAAATTATCCGAGCCAAACGCTCGAGTATCGAAGGCCCCGTACCGTTTGGACGGAGGTATATTAGCCGAGCCAAAAGGCTCGAGGATCGAAGGCCCCGAGCCGTTTGGCCGGAGGTAAATTATTCGAGCAAAATGCTCAAGGACGAAGGCCCAAGCCGTTCGGACGGGCGTGCGATATCCTTGCATCGGCATAAAAAACCGAAGGCCCCGTGCCGCTCGGCCGGAGGTAAATTATCGGAGCCAAGCGCTCGACGACGAAGGCCCCGAGCTGCTCAGCCGGAGGTATATTGTACGAGCCAAAGGCTCAATTCCGAAGACCCTGTGCCGTTCGGCCAGGTAAACGTTGTCCAAATTAGGCTTAAAAGCCCGACGAGCTCCGTCGTTAAAGATCGAGAGCCGCGCCGACCGGCTATAAATATCCGCGCCGTCGAGCTCCGACGTTAAAAATCGAGAGACGAGCCGGCGTCTATAAATCCCCGAGCGGAAGACCGACGAGCTCCGTCGTTAAAGATCGAGAGCCGCGCCGACCGGCTATAAATATCCGTGCCGACGAGCTCTGTCGTTAAAGATCGAGAGCCGCGCCGACCGGCTATAAATATCCGCGCCGTCGAGCTCCGACGTTAAAAATCGAGAGACGAGCCGGCGTCTATAAATCCCCGAGCGGAAGACCGACGAGCTCCGTCGTTAAAGATCGAGAGCCGCGCCGACCGGCTATAAATATCCGCGCCGACGAGCTCCGTCGTTAAAGATCGAGAGCCGCGCCGACCGGCTATAAATATCCGCGCCGACGAGCTCCGTCGTTAAAGATCGAGAGCCGCGCCGACCGGCTATAAATATCCGCGCCGACGAGCTCCGTCGTTAAAGATCGAGAGACGAGCCGGCGTCTATAAACCCTCCGAGCGGAAGACCGTCTAGCCCAGACGTTAAACCGTAGAGCCGCGCCGACCGGCTATAAATATCCGCGCCGACGAGCTCCGTCGTTAAAGATCGAGAGACGAGCCGACGTCAATAAACCCTCCGAGCGGAAGACCGTCTAGCCCAGACGTTAAACCGTAGAGCCACGCCGTCCGGCTATAAATATCCGCGCCGTCGAGCTCCGACGTTAAAAATCGAGAGACGAGCCGGCGTCTATAAATCCCCGAGAGGAAGACCGACGAGCTCCGTCGTTAAAAATCGAGAGCCGCGCCGACCGGCTATAAATATCCGTGCCGTCGAGCTCCGACGTTAAAAATCGAGAGACGAGCCGACGTCTATAAATCCCTGAGCGGAAGACCGACGAGCTCCGTCGTTAAAGATCGAGAGCCGCGCCGACCGGCTATAAATATCTGCGCCGACGAGCTCCGTCGTTAAAGATCGAGAGCCGCGCCGACCGGCTATAAATATCCGCTCCGTCGAGCTCCGACGTTAAAAATCGAGAGACGAGCCGGCGTCTATAAATCCCCGAGCGGAAGACCGACGAGCTCCGTCGTTAAAGATCGAGAGCCGCACCGACCGGCTATAAATATCCGCGCCGACGAGCTCCGTCGTTAAAGATCGAGCGGATAAATTTGGCATGAGGGCCGAACGGCTCAAGGGATATCAGCAGCAGCGATAAGACGACGACCGCCCGCTCGGACACACAGTCCAGTCAGTCGGACTCACTGCCTCCTTCGACTAGACTTGAAGGGGAGGCAAGTGATCCGGCGGTAAGAATGGGGGACCCACAGATGGGGTCCCGTCCGAGCGGAGCCAGAGATTACCCAGCCAAAGGTTTGGGTTTCCGACGCCAAAGCAGAAGAACCAGAGCCGAGTGGCCGAGCGGAGGTGTCTGCTCGGCCGAGGATAGAATGGCCGAGCGGAGGTGTCCGCTCGGCCGGAATCGTGGCGAGGGAACAGTGGTTAGCCGAGCGGCCTATTCGCTCGGCTCAGGATATGATATGTCAGCAAAGGCATGATGATTAGACTGTACGCAAGATGACATTATTAAAGGCCCCACCATCACGTCACGGAAAGACTGATACAGTAGCAGTATGGTCTTATGGATGCCCTTCTGACAGGCCCACACCTAGGCATGGTCGAAAACAGGTGATCGCTTCGATTGGTGTGCCCAGGCTCCTTCGAGAGGTCTATATAAGACCTCCATTTCTTCAACCGGAGGTACAGAAGTCTACATTTTCGGAGCCGCTTTCTTATTCCCTCGCCTGACTTGAGCGTCGGAGGGCCGTCGCCGGGACACCCCCCCCCCCCCCCCCCCCCCGGCTCGGTTTTGTTGCAGATTCGCCGGAGCGCTCGAGGATCCAGCAGAGAGCGTCACATCCCGAACGTCCATTGACCCAAGTTCAGACAGGATCACATACTAATAGTCAACCCGAAACACTCGGAGGTTAATGATCGACTTATAATCGCTCGAATAGTGACCATCGGCAATTGATGGCCAAATGCTGGCATTTCAATTGGAGAAAGTGAAGACAATGAATGGCCACTACTTGACCATGAAAATGTTGATTTAATGCCACCAAAGTTCGAAGCATATAAAATGAGGCTCCTACCTTTGGTAGAAGAGAGAGCATGCATAGAGCGTATAGTGAAAAATCCATTCAACTTTTTTCTCCACATTCTCCACCTCCCTGCTAGGCAGCCCTACTTGACAGTAAGTTGCTTTCCTAATGATAGCGTTTGAGTACACATTCAATTCGCCACATACAAATAGTTTTTGATTGCGAATGTGATTAAGTCGTTATATCTTAAGAAACAAACGTCCTACAAAACCTCTAAGCATCATTAGAGGAGACAAATTTGTTTAAAGAAATTATGTTTAACACAATCTTCATGCTAGCACACCTCCCCACTCGATAGCCTGACACTCGGCCTACTCAGCAACTCAACACTTGACATACTCGGGCTACTCGACACTCAGCATACTCTATAGTCAGTCACTCGACACTCAATAGACTAGGCAACTCAGGCACTTAGTAGCTCGACCCACTTGCCACTTAGTCTACCCTGTAGCTTGGGCGCTCGACAGTTAGCTACTCAACAGCTCGACCACTTGGCAACTTGACCAGCTTGGCAGCACTCAACAGTTTGAGCCCTTAGCCACTTAACACTTGGCCAACTCAGCAGCTTGGCTAGGGGTGTCAATTCGGGTGGGTCGGATCGGGTTGGGTCGGGTTGAGTTTTTTTTTTAACCCAACCCGAACCCGACCCATATAACCCAAAAATTCGATTCAAAACGATTTTTTTGGACTATTTCCCTATAATTCTTCACTTTTATCTCAATACTCCATCATTATCATACAAATATACATAAAAACATCTAAATTTTTAAAATAAAATTTGATTTAACCCCAAAAAACCCCACAAAACCCTATTTTTAAGTCAACCCGGGTCAACCCGAACCCGACCCGACCCAAAAATTTTTTACTCTCCAACCCGAACCCGACCCGAACCCGAAAATATCCAACCCGAACCTGATTTTTTTCGGATCAATTCGGGTTGAGTCGTCCGGTCAAATTCATTTTTGACACCCCTAAACTAGGCCTTCCTTAACAGCTCAACCTTCCCATCTTAGCAGCCTTGAGTTCAGTAGGTTAAGCTCATCTCAGCAAGGATCTTTTATATTCAATATTTCATTTATAGTTTTATAATTGCTCCTAGCGTCTAACAAGTTTAAAACATATTTATTCTGTTGAGATGACCATTAATGGTGTTGAAGAAACTACTCAACTCATGCAAACCCCCTCAGCCCCAACTGAGAAGTTTACTAGTTTGAACTTCAAGTGATGGTAGTGTAAGTTACTCTTTTACTTGACCATGCTAAATTTGGCCTAGTTCTTAATGGAGGAAGCTCCCAAGATGATTGAAAATGATTCTGATGTTCAAGTTGCTAGTGTTGTGGATGCATGAAATCATTCAAAGTTCCTGTGCTAGAATGACATCCTTAATTGCAAAGTTAGTTCATTTACAATGCTCATAGCATGAAAGAATGGATAAAGAACGTGGGAATCTTTGGATATCAGAAGTATAAGATGGCAGATGTAGGGGTCAAGAAATTTATCATTGGTCAATTCCTAGACTACAAGATAGCTGATTTTGAAATAGTGATCAATCAAGTTTAAGAGCTTCGAGTGATCTTCCATGAGATTCATTTAGAAGACATGATGCTAAGTAAAACCTTTCAAGTAACCACTATCATTAAAAAGTTATCATCTTCTTGGAAGAACTTCAAAAACTACTCGAAGCATAAGCGGAAGAAGATGAATATCGAGGAATTCATTATTAGATTTTGCATTAAGGAAGGCAACAAGAGTTCAGAAAAAATATCATTAGATATGATGCTAAGTAAAATCTTCCAGGTAGTCATTATCATTAAAAAGTTATCATCTTCTTGGAGGAACTTCAAAATCTACTTGAAGCATAAGTGAAAGAAGATGAATATCGAGGAACTCATTATTAGATTTTGCATTAAGGAAGGTAACAAGAGTTCAGAAAAAAGACCATTATCTCAAACTACTGTGAAAACCAATGTGGTTGAGCATGGTCAAATCTCGAAATGGAAGACCCCTAGTTCATCCAAAAAAAGGGTTAAAGTGGGACCAAGATGAGACATCAATAAGATGAAATTCCTTGGAAAATACTACAATTCTGATGGAGTCTGTGACAAATCCTTGAAATGCAAGAAGCCGAGGAAGAAGCGAGAGGTCAACTTATAGACCAGAATGAGGGGCCAGACATAAACCTTTGTGTTATGGTCTCAGAAGTGAACTATAGGGTTCAAAATTAAGATAGTGGTAGATTGATATTGGTATCACCAAACATGTGTGCTCCAACAAAAAACTACTCCAGAACTTTAAAGAATTCAAAGATAGAGAAAAGTTGTTCATGGGCAAGTCGACAATATCAAATGATCCGGCGGTAAGAATGGGGGACCCATTTTTTGAAGGGTCTCAGCTTGAGGACCGATGAATGGCTGACTAAGCGGTTAATGGCCACGCCGAGCAGCTGAGTAAGTCCGAGCGGAGCTAGAAATAACCCATCCAAGGATTTGGGTTTCCGACGCCAAGGCAGGAGGATCGAAGGGCCGAGCGGGATGCCGCTCGGCTGGAAACGAAGGGCCGAGCGGGTCGTCCGTTCGGCCAAGATAAGGGCGAGGGCACAAAGGGGGCCGAGCGGCCTATGCGCTCGGCTCGGGATATGGGATATCAGCTAAAGCATGTCTGATGATTAGGCCGTACACAAGATCGCACGATGGAGGACCTTGCCGTCACATCATGGAAAGGTTGATACAGTAACAGTATGGTCTCATGGACATCTTCCTGACATATCCATATCTGGACATGGCCCTTCTGACAGACCCATACCTGGGCATGGTCAAAGGTAGGTGGTTACTTTGATTGGTGCGCCCAGGCTTCTTCGGGAGGTCTATATAAGGCCTCCATTTCTTCACCGGAGGTATGAGAAATCTTGATCTGGAGACCACCTTCTTGTTATTCCTCGCCTGACTTGAGCGTCGGAGGGCCGTCGCCGGGACACCCCTCCCGGCTCGGTTTTGCTGCAGGTTCACCGGAGCACTCGAGGACCCAGCAAGGAGCGCCACATCCCCAGCGTTCGTTGACCCTTGGTTCGAACAGGATCAAATTGGCGCCGTCTGTGGGAACGCACCTGCATTCGAACAGGAACAATGGACGAGGCTGGACGACAACACACCGTGACGCTTTCAACAGAAGAACTCGATGCTCTAGTCGAGATGAGGGCCGCCAAACTTATGGAGCAAAAACAAAAAGCATCAGCCGAACGGCCGGAGCAACAAGCAACATCTGCGTCTGGTGGCCGAGCGGAAGCACCTCAAGCCACCGTCGCATTCCATCGGGCCTTATTTCGCACCCCTGAAGCCGCACCAGCTCGAAGAGATAGAGGCTCTTCTTCAGACGAAATGCGGGATGACAGGAAGGGGAAAGCTCCCCGAGTGGACTCATCTCCCGAGCGGATCAATCGTCAATTCTCGGAGGTTATTCTACGAGACCCTCTACCCAAGCACTACGTGCCTCCGACGATCGGCGAGTACAACGGAACAACGGACCCGGATGATCATCTGGGTAAGTTTGATAACACGGCTACGCTCCATCAATATACAGATGGAGTAAAGTGCCGCGTCTTCCTTACAACTCTCTCGGGATCGGCTCAACGGTGGTTTCGGAGGTTGCCGGACGGATCCATCACTAGCTTCAAGGACTTCCGAACGGCCTTCCTCCACCACTTCGCTAGCAGTCGGCGTTATCAGAAGACAAGTGTCAGCTTGTTTGCCATCAAGCAAGAGTCGAGAGAATCGCTTCGAGCCTACATCCAGCGATTCAACCAAGTGGCGATGGATATCCCAACGGCCACATCGGAGACGATGATGAATGCCTTCACTCAGGGCCTTGTGGATGGGGACTTCTTCCGGTCGCTCATCCGAAAGCCGCCCCGAGATTATGATCATATGCTACATCGGGCCAACGAATACATAAACGTGGAAGAAGCACAAGCCGCCCGGAAAAAGGAAACTCCCACCGAGCGGGCACCTATTCATGCCGAGCGGAAACAGCACGCCGCTCAGCAGCCACCTAGAGGACCGAAAGCTGAAGCAATCCGATCCCCCCACGCCAGGTCGCACGTACAAGAAGTGGCTGCCGCTCGGCCCAAGCCAAAAAAGAGGTGGACCCCTATGTTCTGCTCCTTCCACCAGACGAATACGCACAACACGAAGGATTGTCGAAGTCTTCCCTTCGTGGCCAATCCCGTTCCCAGGAATGCCGAACGACGGTCTCCTCCCATCGACAGGAGACAAAGGACCCATGAAGCTGACCGGACCCGCACTGAAAGGCGACATCAACAGACACCCGATCGACACCGATCTCCGAGACAGGAGAATCGCCGGGCGTCCAGAGAACGGTCACGACCGCCCGCTCGGGAAGAGGAAAACAGAAGCAATACTTCCCGGGGCGAGATTAACGTTATTGCTGGCGGGCCGACCGGGGGAGACTCCAACCGAGCTAGAAAGGCGGGCGTCCGGCAGCTACAGATCCACGCAGTCGGCTGTAGCCAAGAGCGGGCAAGTGGACCGGAAATCACTTTCGGTCCCAGAGACTTGGAAGGAGTAGAAGTGCCCCACGACGACGCTCTGCTCATTAAAGCGGTAATAGCAAATTATACTGTTCACCGCATATTTGTTGACACAGGGAGCTCGGTCAACATCATATTCAAGAAGGCGTTCGATCAGCTGCAAATTGATCGTGCCGAGCTACTGCCCATGACGACCCCGCTCTACGGGTTTACGGGCAACGAAGTTCAGCCGGTCGGACAGATCCGACTGGCTACCTCACTGGGAGAGGAGCCGCTCAGGAGGACCAGGACAATAAACTTCGTGGTGGTCGACTCTCCCTCGTCCTACAACGTCATTTTGGGACGACCGGCGCTCGGCGAATTCCGAGCGGTTGTCTCAACCTTCCACCAGAAGATAAAGTTCCCCGTGGAGGACAAAGTGGGAGAAGTACGAGGTGATCAGTTAGCAGCTCGGCGATGCTATATCGAGATGGTCCGAGCAGAATCCAACTCTGCTCGGAAGGCACCCCGAATCGAGGTAAATGTCATCACTGAAAAGCCGCCCTCTTTAATTTATGAAGAAAAAGAGGAAGTACAGATTCACCCGACCCGATCGGAGGCTACAACTTTTATCGCCTCTGATCTGGAGGAGGAACAGAAGAAGGAACTGATCCAATGTCTCCAACGAAATCATGATATCTTCGTCTGGTCGACACATGAGTTGCCCGGGGTTTCGCCAAGCCTAGCGCAGCATGAATTGCATGTCCGACCGGATGCTCGGCCAGTGAAGCAGAGAAAAAGGGACTTCAGCGCCGAGCAGAATGCCATCATCCGGGCGGAAGTAGAAAAACTTCTGGAGGCCGGCCACATACGCGAGGTGCAGTTCCCGAGCTGGCTGGCCAACGTGGTATTGGTCTCCAAGCCGGGCGGCAAGTGGAGAGTCTGCATTGACTTTCGGGATTTGAACAAAGCATGCCCCAAGGACTTCTATCCTCTGCCCCGGATAGATTAGCTGGTGGACTCTACGGCCGGCTGCGAATTAATTTGCATGCTTGACGCATACCAAGGCTATCATCAGGTGCCGATCAAGAAAAGGTTAGCTTTGTGACTGCCGACGGCACGTATTGTTACAATGTGATGCCGTTCGGATTAAAGAATGCTGGGGCCACCTATCAACGCTTGATGAACAAAGTGTTCAGGGAGCAGATAGGGCGAAATCTGGAAGTCTATGTGGACGACATTCTTATTAAATCCGCCCGAGCGGCCGATCTTTTCAAGGATATGGAAGAAACCTTCCGAACGCTGCGCAAATACGGAATCAAGCTAAATCCCCAGAAATGCCTGTTCGGAGCCAAAGGAGGGCGTTTCTTGGGGTACATAGTGACCGAGCGGGGAATCGAAGCAAATCCCAGCAAGGTGAAAGCTCTGCAAGACATGCCGCCCCCAAGAAATACAAGAGAAGTGCAAAGGTTGACCGGTCGGATAACTGCTTTGTCTAGATTCATCTCCAAAACCGCCGACCGGAGCCTTCCATTCTTCAAGATTCTGCGCAAGGCTACCAAGTTCCAGTGGGATGAAGAATGTGACCGAGCATTTGAAGAGTTGAAAACATATCTAAATTCTCTGCCTGTACTGGCCAAGCCGATCGGGGGTGAGTCACTTTATATGTATCTGTCGTCAACTGAGCATTTGTAAAGCAGGGCGGTAGAAGAGCAACCGTGTATTTTCTAAGCCATATTTTGAAAGATGCTGAATCTCGTTACATCGGGCTCGAGAAGTTGGCCTTTGCTTTGGTTCTAGCCGCTCGGAGCCTCCACCCGTATTTCCTCGTACACCTGATCATTGTGATGACCAACATTCCCCTTGGAAGAGTACTGTTGAATCCAGAAGCGTCCGGACGGCTCATCAAGTGGACGACCGAATTAAGTGAATTTGATATCCAATATCAGCCCCGCTCGGCGATCAAAGCCCAGTCCTTGGCTGATTTTGTGACCGAAGTGCAAAGGCCAGAGCCGGAAGCTACGTGGAGAATATATGTGGATGGGTCCTCCACTCGGCTCGGGAGTGGGATTGGAATATTGCTGCTCTCACCTGAAGAAGAGAAGATGCACCTATCCGTCCGGCTGGATTACAAAGCTACCAACCAGGCAGCACGGCATGTAGGGGCTGGTCGGGTGACTCTCTATTCGGACTCACAGTTGGCCGCTCAACAACTTTCTGGCACCTTTGAAATCAACAGCGTTCGGCTTAAGCTCTACGCTGAAGCCTTTGAAAAACTCAAAGCCACTTTCCGAGAGGTCCTTGTTCAAAAGATCCCCCGAACGAAGAACCAGGCAGCAGATGACTTAGCCAAGCTAGCAAGTTCTATAGTGCCTGTCGCCATTCAGCAACCTATTGAAAAGGTACTGCTGGTAGCGCACATCGACCGGATGGAAAACCTCACGTTTCCAAGCGACTGGAGGACCCCCATCATAGAGCACCTCCGCTCGGGCATCACCCCCTCCGAGGAATGTGCAGCCCGGCTCCTCAGAAGAAGAGCCGATCGGTTTACACTCATCGGAGATCAGCTCTACAAGAAGGCTTTCTCTCGCCCGTTGCTGAAATGTGTAAGCTCGGAGGACTCAGCGTACATCCTCCAGGAAGTACATCAAGGATCATGCGGGGGTCATCCAGGCGGACGCTCATTGGCCAAGAAGATCCTCTTGGCCGGATACTTTTGGCCAACTTTACAAACAGATACCGCTCGGACAGTATCTACATGCCTTTCGTGCCAAAAATATCACAACTTCTCCCACCGACCGGCAGAGGAGATGAAGGCGTCAGCCGTCTCATGTCCGTTCGATCAATGGGGAATGGATATCGTGGGTCCATTTCCGATGGCGGCCGGGCAAAGGAAATTCTTACTAGTGGCGGTAGACTACTTCTCCAAGTGGGTGGAGGCCGAGCCGCTAGCAAAGATCACTGAACAAATGGTTAAAAAATTTATCTGGCAACACATCATTTGTCGGTTCGGCATCCCTCGCCGACTAGTGTCCGACAACGGGCGGCAGTTCACAGGGAAGATGTTAGAGGATTGGTGCAAGAGCTACGGCATTGAGCAACATTTCACATTCGTGGCCTATCCTCAGAGCAACGGTCAAGCTGAAGTGGCCAACCGGGAAATTCTCCGCATTCTGCGTGTTCGGCTCGATCATTTGGGAGGAAGTTGGCCGGATGAAGTGCCGAGCGTCTTGTGGGCCATCCGAACAACGCCAAAAGAAGGGACAGGAGTCACACCATTCCATTTGGTGTATGGCGGTGAGGCCGTCATTCCGGTTGAAGTCGGCGTTGAGTCAGCCCGGATCCAGAGCTACGACGATGACAACGCCGAACGGAGAAACATGGAGCTGGATTTGGTAGAAGAGGAGAGGGCAAAGGCATCCGTTCGGCTGATGGCGTACCGTCAACGGATGAAGCAAAACTACAACCGGCGCGTCATCCCCCGATCATTCCAGGTCGGCGACCTTGTTTGGAAGAAAGTCAAGCCGATCGGCGACGTCGGCAAGCTTGAAGCTCCGTGGGCAGGTCCTTTCAAAATCATCGAAAAGCTCCGCTCGGGAGCGTATTATTTGGAGGACGAGGACGGTCGGCAGCTAGATAGGCCGTGGAGCGCGAATCACCTCCAGCCTTACCGGGCGGGGTGAGAGGTGTGCCAATGTAAATCATCCTATGTACTTCTTTCAACTAATACTGGAAATGCAGAAATGAAGAATCAAGAGAACAAATATAAGGCATTGGCAAGAAACGAAGGCCACGAGCCGCTAAGCCGGAGGTAAATGGGTCGAGCCAAGCGCTCGAGGATCAAAGACCCAGTACCTTCCGGATGGAGATAAATTATTCGAGCCAAAATGCTCGAAGCAGACCCTGAGCCGTTCGGCCAGGAGTACGTTCTCCAAGCTGGGTAAAAGGGGCATATGGATTATTCACGCCGACGAGCCCCGTCGTTAAAAATCGAGAGCCGCGCCGACCGGCTATAAACATCCGCGCCGACGAGCACCGTCGTTAAAAATCGAGAGCCGCGCCGACCGGCTATAAATAACCGCGCCGACGAGCACCGTCGTTAAAAATCGAGAGCCGCGCCGACCGGCTATAAACATCCGCGCCGACGAGCACCGTCGTTAAAAATCGAGAGCCGCGCCGACCGGCTATAAACATCCGCGCCGACGAGCCCCGCAAAGATCGAGAGCCGCCCGATCGGCTATAAAACCGCACCGACGAGCACCGTCGTTAAAAATCGAGAGCCGCGCCGACCGGCTATAAACATCCGCGCCGACGAGCACCGTCGTTAAAAATCGAGAGCCGCGCCGATCGGCTATAAACATCCACGCCGACGAGCTCATGATCGTTCACAAGTACCAGATTGATTAATGCCGGTCGGCCGTCGGTTTGCCAATACTTCGCGTGCACTGAATGCAAGCAGTATGGTTAAGCGCTAAGTGATTTTGAGGAAGCGAGTCAATTGATTAACCCGATCGGTCGTTTAGTAGGAAACCCGGGGAGCCCAACAGATTATACGAATGAGCAGCAACGCATTAAAAAGGGGCAACGAAAGGCAAACAAAAAATACAAGGCGCATAAGGGAGCCGAACGACACGTACAAAAATTTTACATCCGCCGAGCGGATGAAATACAGAAAGTACTTGAAATAACCCGCATCACTCCGGATCCTCAAAATTAAAAAAGGTGTCTGGGATGTCGTCAATCATGGCTGCCAGTTCGGGAGGGGGAATGCTCAGGTCAGCAGGAAGATGCCCCCCCTTCTTAAAGTACGCCGTGGTGACCTTGACCGCCTCGAGGAAGGTTGAGGAGACGTTGCCACCAAACTTTTCGCCAAAGCGCTCCGAGCGGAGGTATTCCTGGCGCGCTGCGGCTAGCCGACTTGACTCTCCCTCCTTATATTTCTTGAGTGCCGCTCGGGAAGCGGTTAAGGTATCTTGGACAGCCTTCAAGTCCATCTCAGCTTTTGTGCGTTCGGCTGCACGGATCTCCCGCTCGGCATTCATATCGGCCTCTAGCTTCTTAGACTGCTGATTTAGGGCCCGGACTTCGACTTTCATTTTGTCCAGATCAGCAATCGCCCGCCTCTTCCGGCCACTGGCGCGTTTCACGTCCCCGTCCCGCTTCTTCACCAAGTCTTCGAGTCGGGCCACCTCTGCAGCCAGATCAGCAGCCTTCTTCTGTTCGGCCTCGAGAGTTTGTTTCTCCCGCTCGGCCGATGGACCCCCTGATACTTGGAGTTTTTCCAGGAGATCCTCCAGCTCGGCCAGCCGGTGGCTGGTGGCGATTTGCTCAGCCCAACGCTGTAAGGAAATAATAAAATCAGGAGTCAAACAATAGCATGGCACATGAAGAAAGATGAATTCACCTGTGTGGCCTGCTGCATATTGTTATCGCCGAGCTGCTTGGGCGTCATGAGGGCAACCTGAATCTGGGCGTCCTCAAAAAGCTTGGCGAGCGGACCCGTCAAGGTTATTTCGTGAACAGGGCTCGATGGCCGATCGACAGACAGTAAATATTCCTCCGATGGGAATCGGAGGGTGGTCTTGATGGTCGGATGGCCGGAGGGCGCTTCTTCAGTTGCAGCCGCTTGTTGCGAAGACTCCCCTATGGTGGAAGTTTCGCCCAACCGACGTAAACGGCGACGAGTCCGGGGAGGAGAGCCGGAAGGCTATGCGGTAGGCGAGGCCGCTGGAGTCCCGATCTGTGATGACGTGCGAGCAGGCGAAGTTACGCCGATCGGCACCTGTGGTGCTCCCTCTTGTGGTGGCGGAAGGCTGGAGTCCCTTCGACGCTTTCGCCGAACTTCCAGCGGTGGATCCCCGACTTGAGGGACCCCCAGCTCGGCGGAGGCCGAGGATCAACCTCTGCTAGCGGATGGGCAAGATCTGCTTGTGGGCGACCGCGCCCCCTCCCGCCTCACGGGCTGGAATGAGACCCCGCCACGAGCTCCTTGGTGGCCGCCTCAATTTCCACTTCCGCCTTAAATGAGCGGTAGCCTTAGAGCGCCACATGACTTCAGAAACGAAATTAAAATCAATTAGACAAAAAGACTAAGAGAGTAAAGAATCCTTACTCATGCGGACGGGAGATTTGCCTGAACGGAGACAATCCGAAAATATACAACACCCCTTGAGCACAGATGATCGATCTTGTATCGCTGACCGGACAACCAGTTCACCGCATGAAGATAGGCTGGATTGCTTCTGAACTTGCCGAGCTCCGGCTGAGTCAAGACATGGGTCTCGCCATTTGGTTGAATCTTGTCGCCGAAGTCGGATATAAAAGAAAAACTCCTTCCAATGTTTGTTGGAGGTCGATATTGTCAAAAATTTAAAGCCTATTCTACTTTGGAAAATAAAAGTCCCCACTGATTGTTTGGGGTAGAAGAAGAAGTGGAATATTTTAGGGTCAAGAGGGATACTGTGCAGCTTGAAGAGGACGATCATCCCGCTCAGCAGCCTAAAGGAATTCGGCACAAGTTGGCCGAGCGGGATGCGAAAATAGTTACAAACCTCTAAAATAAAGGGATGGGTAGGAAATCTAAGGCCACCCTGGAATTGGTCTAAAAAGAAATAGATTGTGCCGATCGGCGGGTCATGTGGTCGGTCGGTCGGGTCGGCTACGACTATTTCATAGTTATCGGGAATTCCATACGTTCGAACAAGACGCCGAGCACCCTCCTCATCAAATCGACTCTCCATGGTCAGGTACCAAGGGCCATGAACACCAACAGCGGGTGCAGAGGAGCTTGCCATCTCGGAGAAGCGAAAGAATGGCAAGAAATCGAAGGAAGGGAAACGAAAGGGGCGAAATGAGCAGAGAAGATCTTGTAAGGGAAGGGAGAAGCTTACTGAGGGAAGGTAGACAGAAAGGATCACCAAAGAGCCGAAGACCAACAAGAGGCGAGAGCTGGGACGACCGGAATGATGCAGCAGCAGCGGGCACCTTCGACGGAGAATACGCGATGAAACAGAAAATGCGGCGTAAAAGGCGAAGACGAGGGCTTTATACGAACGAGGCTGGTCAGCCTCGTCCGTCGGATGCAGGTCACGGAAGATGAAGTCATCATCTAGCCGTCCGTTTTAAAATGACCAGCGTCCCATCGTACGGATCATCGCCGCCACACGAGAAGAGCCACGTGGCGCTCTGTCGCCAGGCACAATTAATTCGCCCATACCGCGCATGCTTCGACTTAATGGAGAAGATTTGCGTGATTTTCGAGAAGATCTAGACAAGCAAACATCCATGTTGAGCGACAAGACAACCGGAATGAAGAGCCGAACGACTGAATTTGACAGAAGGGCCGAACGGCCCCAGGGATATTATAAGCTACGGAAAGGCAGCGACCGCCCGCTCGGACACATATAGTCCAGTCAGTCGGACTCACTGCCTCCTTCGACTAGACTTGAAGGGAAGGCAAGTGATCCGGCGGTAAGAATGGGGGACCCATTTTTTGAAGGGTCTCAGCTTGAGGACCGATGAAGGGCTGACTAAGCGGTTAATGGCCACGCCGAGCAGCTGAGTAAGTCCGAGCGGAGCTAGACATAACCCATCCAAGGATTTGGGTTTCCGACGCCAAGGCAGGAGGATCAAAGGGCCGAGCGGGATGCCGCTCGGCTGGAAACGAAGGGCCGAGCGGGTCGTCCGTTCGGCCAAGATAAGGGCGAGGGCACAAAGGGGGCCGAGCGGCCTATGCGTTCGGCTCGGGATATGGGATATCAGCTAAAGCATGTCTGATGATTAGGCCGCACACAAGATCGCACGATGGAGGACCTTGCCGTCACATCATGGAAAGGTTGATACAGTAACAGTATGGCCTCATGGACATCTTCCTGACATATCCATATCTGGGCATGGCCCTTCTGACAGACCCATACCTGGGCATGGTCAAAGGCAGGTGGTTACTTTGATTGGTGCGCCCAGGCTTCTTCGGGAGGTCTATATAAGGCCTCCATTTCTTCACCGGAGGTATGAGAAATCTTGATCTGGAGACCACCTTCTTGTTATTCCTCGCCTGACTTGAGCGTCGGAGGGCCGTCGCCGGGACACCCCTCCCGGCTCGGTTTTGCTGCAGGTTCACCGGAGCACTCGAGGACCCAGCAAGGAGCGCCACATCCCCAGCGTTCGTTGATCCTTGGTTCGAACAGGATCATCAAACATCAAAGGCTAGAGTAAAGTAGTTTTGTAGATGACTTCTAGAAAGGAATGCCCCTCAACAATGTATTGTATATTCTAGAAATTCAAAAAAAATAATCTAATGTTCGAATCACTCCTGAGTAAGCATGATTTTCACATTATATTTGAGTATGATAGAGTTATTATATGAAAAAAAAATAGAATGTTTATAGGAAAGATTTATGTGTAAGATCGAGTTGTATACCATCGGGGTGAATAGTAGTACAATTTTACGAGTTGATAGTTTAACAATTAAATAAACAAACGATCAAAATGTGCAATGGAAATAAGATTAACAAGCATAAACTAAGTTAAATATGTTTTTGAATAATGATAAATAACTTAACTAAGCAGAACAAGTTTCTTTGACCAAATATAAACATGCAAGATCAAACTGAATCAATATTTATAACACTTGATGTCATTATTATGGCAAGACTCAAGTTAATAAAATATACAAATTCTTTATAAACAATCTCCTTTCCGAAAAGTTTTAACAATAATCTTGATTTAAGAACAAATAATAATGAAAATGTATGACAACATAAAAGGAATAGAAATGACACGCCCTAGCTTACCCGTTGATCTTGATGAGCATGAATGCAGCATGTCAACACACAAAAGAGAGAATATGAGCACTTAGAAGAAGGATTCACAGTAGTGAATTATGAAAAACAAGTTCCTCGATTCTCCTTTTTAGAGCCCAACTAAATATTGATGTGACACTCTTTCGGTCGATTAGAAGTCATTTCATCACCAAGAACATGCTAGCTTTATTGCAAAATCGATTCACTTTGATGTTGGATCAGGATAGCTCCATGAGCTCCAGTCGCTTGGACTCCCTCCGTACGCCTGGAGCATAGTCAAATGCATATCTTGACTGTCTCTTCTGGATTGCTGGATAACACCTTCTTCAGTCGATTAGAAGTTGCTCTGGTCACCCGGACACTGAGGTCGCGCGCACCTCACTCTAGTCTCCTAGAAGTTCTTGACTCGATCAATTAGAACTTATTGCCACTCTATCGCCCAGACTCCCTCTAAGTGCCCGGAAACATCAAGTAGTTTCCTACGATGCAAAGTTAGTACAAAAATACTAACACAAGTTGGAGGTTTCGAAACTCAACTTACCTTATTGTATTAGGACTTTACCTTTGCCAAGTGTGCATCTCCCAATTGACCCACCAGAACTTCCACCGCCAAGTACGTAGCTCCCAACTGACCCACCAAGACTTCCATTACCAAGTACGTAGCTCCTATCTAATTCACCATGACTTCCACCACCTATTACCTATTAGGTCTTCCACTACTAAGTGCTCAACTCCCAGTTGACCAGGATTTTGATGCAGGAGGGAATCCAAAGTATTCATATTTACATCTTTTGAGATTTGTTAATTAGTAATATGTTAATTAAGTTTAGTTTATTTTTTCTTAATTAAATTTAATTTGGTCCTAAATCTTAGGGAACTAAATCCTCTTATTTAATTTATTCTAAATCTTAGGGAATAAGTCTTGTTAATTAATTTATCCCAAATTTTAGGGAATAAGTCTAGTTGGTTATTTTTTTCATTTAGATTTTTTTTTAGAGTTTTGAGAGATATATAAACCTATGATTAGATGATGTTTAGGATAAGTTATTTTGATATTGAATCAACTGATTTCACTTAATCTACGTTATGACTACATTTTTCTTTGCGCTCTTGATTTCATATTAGGTTTAAGCCTAATTTAGGCTATTCCTTTTTTTTTTTTGGTATTTCTCTCTTATTTTCTTGTTAATCCCTCTGTAACTTCACACCCCATAATAATATACATATTCTACTCGGCATCAGTCAGTTGGTATCAAAGCTCATTAAGATCCAATGGAGGGTCATCGTGGATGTGGTCATGGTCACAATAGGTAGGTTCTGAATGAGGAAGCCCAACACCATGATCGTAATATCCAGGATGTGATGATGATTGAGGATTTACAGAAGCAAGTTGCGAAGTTATTGCAACATCTAGCGGCTCAAGATCTTGAAGATAGTGGAGTGCATAGTCGAGGTTGTGATAGATAGGTTCCGGATGAGGAAGTCTCATATTGTGATCGTAGTGCTCGAGATCTTAAAAGTCGTAAGTTATTTTATTTTAATTTGAATAATTTTTTTCATGAGAAAGATATAGACGACAAGATAGAAATAATCAGTGATCCAATTTACGACCAAGACGAGACGGAGTTAACGAGGAAGCCCAATACCGATGATATGGATTAGGTTTCATGGGTCCCCGATAAGGAAGGGAAAGGAGATGATCAAACGAAGAAGATAGGTTAATATTGGCTGAGATATCCTCAAATGAGGTAGGCCAATAACGGCCGGGACATACCTCAATAAGAGGTAAGTCTATATATCGACCGAAATATACTTCCCAGGAGGAAGATCTATATACCTCAAAGGAGGAAGGCTAATATCGGCCGGGACATACCTCAATAAGAGGTAAGACTATATCGACCGAAATATACTTCCCATGAGGAAGATCTATATACCTCAAAGGAGGTAGGCTAATATCGGCCAGGACATACCTCAATAAGAGGTAAGGCTATATCGACCGAAATATACTTCCCAGGAGGAAGATCCATATACCTTAAAGGAGGAAGGCTAATATCGGCCAAGACATAAGAGGTAAGGTTATATCGACTGAAATATACTTCCCAGGAGGAAGATCTATATACCTCAAAGGAGGTAGGCTAATATCGGCTGGGACATATCTCAATAAGAGGTAAGTCTATATATCGACCGAAATATACTTCCCAGGAGGAAGATCTATATACCTCAAAGGAGGAAGACTAATATCGGCCGGGACATACATCAATAAGAGGCAAGTCTATATATCGACCAAAATATACTTCCCAGGAGGAAGATCTATATACCTCAAAGGAGGTAGGCTAATATCGGCCGGGACATACCTCAATAAGAGGTAAGTCTATATATCGACCGAAATATACTTCCCAGGAGGAAGATCTATATACCTCAAAGGAAGAAGGCTAATATCAGCCGGGACATACCTCAATAAGAGGTAAGGCTATATCGACCGAAATATACTTCCCAGGAGGAAGATCTATATACCTCAAAGGAGGAAGGCTAATATCGACCAGGACATACCTCAATAAGAGGTAAGGCTATATCGACCGAAATATACTTCCCAGGAGGTAGGCTAATATCGGCCGGGGCATACCTCAATAAGAGGTAAGTCTATATATCGACCAAAATATACTTCCCAGGAGGAAGATCCATATACCTCAAAGGAGGAATGCTAATATCGGCCAGGACATAAGAGGTAAGGCTATATCTATCGAAATATACTTCCCAGGAGAAAGATCTATATACCTCAAAGGAGGAAGGCTAATATCGGCCGGGACATACCTCAATAAGAGGTAAGGCTATATCGACCAAAATATACTTCCCAGGAGGAAGATCTATATACCTCAAAGGAGGTAGGCTAATATCGGCCGAGACATACCTCAATAAGAGGTAAGTCTATATATCGACCAAAATATACTTCCCAGGAGGAAGATCCATATACCTCAAAGGAGGAAGGCTAATATCGGCCAGGACATAAGAGGTAAGGCTATATCGACCGAAATATACTTCCCAGGAGGAAGATCTATATACCTCAAAGGAGGTAGGCTAATATCAGCCGAGACATAAGAAGTAAGGCTAATATCGGCCGGGGGATACTTTTGAAAGCATGTAGAATAGTATCGATTGTGACATGCCCTGAAGAAAGAAGGTTAATATAAGCCAGGTCGACCAACACCTTGGAAAAATACCTGATAAAATATGGCTTATTGCTAGGTAGGATAAATAACATAGAAGGGCGCAGACAGAAGCCTCATGAGGAAGAATAGAGATAAATATTTCAAATAAGATAATTAATAAAGATATCCACAATACATGACTCCATGACAGGTGTTATATATTTTGGCGGGAAATGTGTTTTTATATTATTTTACAGGTACTAAACGACAAAGAAGGTACATCTGGGGTACAAAAAAGATTCCTTAAAAGACATTTACCACAAGTACATAGCTGATGTCATCTCATAACAAACTCTAACAAACCGGGGTCCACTTCATGACTACGGAGGTTATATGAAGTGGTATAAAAGAGGAATCCTCTCCGTGGGCAAAGTAAGTTGACATCATCACACACACTCATAACCCTAATTTTCTCAACTACTATTCGTTTTTCTTCTTCCTTCTTCCACACGGAGAAAGATCACTGACTTGAGCGTCGGAGGGCCTAGCCAGGGATTCCCACCCCGGTCCTAGGTCACTAACGATAGTGTTGGTTGGTCTTTTGTGTGCAGAAAGCCTTGGAAGCTTCGGATCTGGGTTTCTCCTCTTCAGATTGGGATTTCTTCTTCGTTATCAGGTCTTTGTGCGAGGAGGACTTTCGGCGACTTTACTTTTCCCGATCCGCTTTGGGTTTCTCGGATCGGCATTTGGCGGACATTGTTCTTCATCGGCGCGGTGGGTTTCCTTCTTCCGGATCTCCGTCCTGCCCAGCTTCTCAGACAGGATCAAATTTGGCGCCGTCTGTGGGAACTTCACCTGAATCTGAGACTACAGGATGGAAGAAGCCGGAAAATCAAACTTACTCACTATCAGTCATGAGGATTTGGATTTCCTCATCAATTCTCACGTTCAGAAAGCCTTACAACAGCAGCAACAACAACTTCAAGCCCACACTGGAGCTACTCTACCAACATCTCATCATCCAGCAATATCGACTACCGAGCATCGGAAAGGAAAGGAGCTGGAAGAAGAAGAACATGCGTATTTTCCTCCAGCTGCTGCTTCTCCGACAAGGCATCCACGAGCCTTTCTTCTCACTCCCATGGATCAAGGGGGCAAGAGGCCTGTGTTCCAAGAGTCCTCTGGTGAAGCACCAGATAGGGAAAAGCGTAAGATCAAAATGATAACTAGTGATAGCTCACCAGAGAAGGTCATCTCCCCATTCTCTCAAAGTGTACTAGATGACCCGCTTCCTAAGCGGTATCAAAATCTTCAGATCGGGGAATACACTGGAACAACAGATCCAGAAGATCATCTATTGAAATTCGAGAATGTAGCATTATTACAACAATTCTCTGATGGGGTGAAGTGTCGGATGTTTCTCACTACCCTTGGAGGAGCTGCACAGCGCTGGCTCAAGAGATTGCCAGAGAAGTCTATTCGAAAATTTAAAGACTTCAAGAAAGTCTTTTTACACCATTTCTCCAGCAACAAAAGGTATCATAAGACTCCTTGGAGCTTGTTTTCAATTAAGCAAGCATCTAAAGAGTCTATCCGAGCATACATCAAAAGATTCAATCAGGTAGATATTGATGTACCTAATGCTACCACTGAAATATTAGTTAGCGCTTTCTCTCAAGGTTTAAATGATAATGATTTCTTTAAAGATTTAGTAAGGAATCCTCCTATTAATTTTGATTCCTTGATTGAGCGTGCCACCGAGTTCATTAATGTGGAAGAAGCTCAAGCTGCTTGTAGAAAGGAGGGTGTTACCTCTTCTCCTACCAAGGTTAAGGAGAAAGCTCCGGCCCCTGTGCCTCCACCAAGAGGTCCTAGAATAACTCATCCACCCCATCGACAACCAGAGTATCGTCCACAAGCTGTACAACATGTGGAGATACAGCCAAAGGCACCAAGGAGATGGTGCACTTATCATAAAACTAGCAGTCATCATACTGAAGACTGTTTTGTTTTAAGAAATAAACGAGCTAATAGGGAGCGTTATCAGAGGCAGAACTATTATCGACAGCAGTACCCCAGGCAGCAAAGTCCACTCAAACTTGAATATCGCCCGGTCGAGCCTCGGCAGGAGGCAATACCAGTCCCGGCCGGTACCAGCCAAGTGTCAGAGAAAGCACCTTCTGAAGCTGTGACAACTCGGCAGGAAGAAAACATGAGCAATGCTGCTCGGGGCAATATCAATATGATTACGGGCGGACCCACAGATGGGGATTCTAATAGAGCCAAAAAGGCACATGCCCGAAGACTAGAAATTCATGCTGTGGGATGTAGTAGGGAACGAGCGGCCGGTCCCGAAATAAGTTTCGGGCCCAGAGATCTCGAGGGGGTAGAAATATCCCATGATGATGCCCTGATCATCAAAGCTGTGATAGCCAACTACGCCATTACTCGTACCTTCATAGACACGGGCAGTTCTGTCAATATTATATTCAAGAAGGCTTTCGATCAACTGCAAATTGATCCGAATGAACTTCAACAGATCGTTACTCCTCTATATGGATTCACAGGCAACGAAGTACAACCGTTAGGCCAAATAAAGTTGGTCATATCTCTGGGAGAAGAGCCTTTGATGAGAACAAGAAGATCTTATTTCATGGTAGTAGATGCTCCGTCCTCTTATAACGTGATACTGGGTCAACCAACCTTAAACGAGTTTAGGGCGGTCGTTTCTACTTTTTGTCAGAAGATTAAATTTCCGGTGGACGACCAAGTTGGGGAGGTGCGGGGTGATCAGAAGACAGCCCGAAAATGTTACGTAGAAATAATTCGAACTGAAGCTAACACTGCCCGAAAGATTCAAAGAATGAAGGTTAATGCCATTCGGGAAAAGCAGCCCGTCCTGGTTTATGAAGAGAAGGAAGAAGTTCAGATCTAGGCCGGTCGACCTGAAGCTACTACATATATCGCGACTGATCTTAATCCTGCTCTGAAAGCCAAATTAGTGCAATGCCTGAAGAAGAATAATGATGTATTTGCCTGGACTCCCAAAGAAGTCTCGGGCGTTTCTCCTACAGTCATGGAGCATTCCTTGCATGTCTTCCCAGATGCCCGCCCGGTCATGCAAAGAAAAAGGAGTTTTAGCGCGGAACAAAACCAGATCATCAAAGAAGAAATAACCAAACTCATGGAAGTCGGTTACATCAGGGAAGTACAATTTCCAAGTTGGCTAGCTAATGTGGTGTTAGTCTCCAAGCCTGGAAACAAATGGCGAGTATGCATTGATTTCCGGGATCTTAACAAAGCTTGCCCAAAAGACTATTATCCATTACCCAGGATTGATCAATTGGTAGACTCCACTGCGGGATGCGAATACTCTATGATGGACGCTTATCAAAGCTATCATCAGGTTCCCTTAGCTAAAGAAGATCAAGAAAAAGTCAGTTTTATAACATCTGAAGGTACTTATTGTTATAATGTTATGCCTTTCGGACTAAAAAATGCAGGAGCAACCTATCAAAGGCTTATGAATAAGGTCTTCCAGAAGCAGATTGGTAGAAATATGGAAGTATATGTTGATGACATCTTAATTAAGTCTCTTCAAGCTGCTGATCTATGCAGGGATGTAGAAGAGACCTGCAAAACATTGAGGCAATATGGACTCAAATTAAATCCGAGCAAATATTTATTCGGCACGAAAGGGGGGAAGTTCCTGGGATATATGGTGTCTGAACGAGGGATAGAGGCCAACCCGAGCAAGGTCAAAGCACTGCAGAACATGGAGCCACCACGCAACATGAGAGAAGCTCAGAGACTGACAGGCCGAATTACAGCCTTGTCTAGATTCATTTCTAGGTCGGTCGATCGTAGCTTCCATTTCTTTAAAATACTTAGAAAGGCCAATAAATTTCAGTGGAATGAGGAATGTGATAAGGCTTTCCAAGAATTGAAAGATTATTTGTCTACTATCCCTGTATTGGCTAAACCTATAGTAGGAGAAACTCTTTGGGTATATTTGTCGGCTAATGAAAACGCTGTGGGCTCAGTATTAGTCAGACAAGAAGGATAGGAACAACAACCTGTATATTTTTCTAGCCATTTATTAAAAGGAGCTGAGTGTAGATACACTACACTAGAAAAATTAGCTTATACCCTAGTGTTGACCGCTCGAAGGTTGCACCCATATTTCTTAGCACATGAGATTATTGTATTAACCAACAGTACTCTTGGACGGGTGTTACTCAATCCAGAGGCGTCAGGTCGACTGATCAAATGGACAACTGAACTTGGGGAATATGACATTCAATATCAACCTCGCTTAGCTATCAAAGCACAAGCCCTAGCATACTTCATCATAGAAATTCAAAGCCCTGAGGAAGAAGACATTTGGAAAGTTTATGTAGATGGTTCTTCAACTAGACAGGGTAGCGGAATTGGTGTTCTTCTTATATCTCCAAGGGAAGACAGACTTCAACTCTCCATCAGATTGAATTACAGAGCTACGAACAATGAAGCAGAATATGAAGCCCTGATAGCAGGATTGCAGGCCGCTCGGCATATAGGGGCGACTCGAGTCCTTATCTATTCTGATTCTCAGTTAGCAGCTCAACAACTATCAGGTAATTTTAAAATTAATAATGACAGGCTTAAGTTATATGCTGAAGCATTTGATAAGTTGAAGTCCCAGTTTCAAGAAGTAAATATACAAAAGGTTCCTAGATCTGAGAATCAAATAGCAGATGAATTGGCTAAATTGGCCTCTGCTATAGTGCCATGGAGTCTAGATCAGCCCGTAGAACAGACTCTGTTAATATCTTGTATTGAAAGACAGGCTGAAGCAGAAATTTAAAGTGATTAGAGGGCTCAAATCATATTATATTTGCAGCAAGGTATTCTTCCCAGTGATATAGAACAGGCAAGGGTATTTAAGAAGAGAGCTGCTCAATACACTATGGTAGGAGAACAATTATATAAAATAGCTTTTTCTAGACCTTTGCTCAAGTGTATTGGCACAGAAGATATACAGTTTATTTTACGAGAAGTTCATCAAGGTTCATGTGGTAGTCATATAGGAGAGAGATCTTTGGCTCGCAAAATTCTGCTAGCAGGATATTTTTGGCCTACTTTACATGAAGATGCTAACAAGTTGGTGAGAACTTGTATTTCTTGTCAAAAACATCAAAATATCTTACATCATCCTACACAGTTATTGAGAACCTCTATAGTTGCATGTCCCTTCGATCAATGGGGCATGGACATAGTAGGTCCATTTTCTATGGCAGCTGCACAGAAAAGGTTTTTATTGGTAGCGGTGGATTATTTTTCTAAATGGGTGGAGGCAGAACCACTTGCTCGAATTACTGAAGATGCAGTTATTAAATTTTTATGGAAAAATATAATCTGCAGATTTGGCATTCCTCATAAATTAGTCTCTGATAATGGAAGGCAATTCCAAGGGGATAGAATCTTAGACTGGTGCAACAGTTACGACATTACTCAGGATTTCACCTCTGTGGCTTATCCGCAAAGTAATGGTCAAGCAGAAGTAACCAATAGGGAAATCATAAGAGGTTTAAAGACCAAATTGGATCATGTCAGAGGTAGTTGGGTAGATGAATTACCCAGCGTTCTTTGGGCATATCGTACTACGCCTCGAGAGGCTTCAGGAATCACTCCTTTTCAATTAGTTTATGGAGGAGAAGCAATAATTCCCATCGAGGTGGGAGTAGAATCTGACGGAAGACAATTATATGATGGGGACAATGAAGGTCGGCGACTCATGGAGCTAGATTTAATAGAGGAGATTAGAGATAAAGTTGCTACTCGTCTGGCATCATATTGACAACGGATGAGACAAAACTATAACAAAAGAGTCATCCCCAGATTTTTCCAAGTAGGAGATTTGGTTTGGAAGCGAATTAAACATGTCGGAGATGTCAGTAAGTTAGCACCACAATGGGGATGACCTTACAAAGTAATAGAAAAACTCACATCAGGTTCATATTATCTCTAAGATACTGATGGAAGAATTCTAGAGCGTCCCTGGAGTGCAAATCACTTACAGCCTTATCGAACCTAATTGCATTCTACTACTCAAGAATGTGTCTGGAAAAACAAATCACAATTATTTGAGGTCCTCGGTGACTAAGGACAAGTATACCTACAGTTTATGTACATTATTTCCTTTAATAAAAGTCAAGCAAGACAAATACCGCCACGGAAATAAGTATGATTCATACAGATTTATAAATATCAAGAGGACTTTCATTATCTATTTCAAGCAATCTACAGGGGGAACCCTAAAGGTCTACGCAGCTCCCCTCAAGAACCTAGAGACTTTAAAAAACTGTCATAAGGTTAGTACAAACCTCATATTTTCCATGAAATCTCATGAAATAACTCGGGCGGGTCTTCATGGGAGGAACCGGAGACTCTAAACCATCACAGAACATCAGTCGATCGGGAAATCCCATGAAATAACTCAGACGGGTCTTCATGGAAGGAACCGGAGACTCTAAACCATTACAGAACATCAGTCGATCGGGAAATCCCATGAAGTAACTCGAACGGGTCTTCATGGGAGGAACCGGAGACTCTAAACCATCACAGAACATCAGTCGATCAGGAAATCCCATGAAATAACTCGGACGGGTCTTCATGGGAGGAACTGGAGACTCTAAACCATCACAAGACACAATTGATCAAGAAATCTCATAATTTCAAAGACTAATCGACCGGGGTTATCCAGACATGAAGCCAGGATTCAAAAGGGGATTCTGTGCATATGATACATTATTCATCTAGAAGCCCATCTATCTGGAAGTCTTCACTTAAAAATCGCCTGGAGTAGTATGATCAGCTTGAAACTCAGGAATTTTATACAGTTCTTTATCTAGAAATCAATTGAAATTATGTATTCTTTTGGGAAATATGAAGCACACCAGATGTTATCTGCAGAAGGATTCATCAAGATGAGGCTTACCTTCACGAGATGAACAAGGAATTCTCGAATAAAGTTTATACTTAATGTTCGAAAGCATTTCAGAAGGAGTGTTCTTAAACAAACATCGTAAAGAAGCAAGTAAGTATCAAAAATTTTTTATACATCGCAAATACTTAATTACCAAGCTTTAATTACACTTCTTTTCATTACTAGTTTTTCTATTACAAGTCTTTTATGAACAAATCTCTTTAGACATTTGGAAAAGGACCTTTTAAATCGGCGGACAGTTCTTCGTTAAGTCTACGCGATTTATAAAAGAAGGGAGGTTCCTTGGGTAGATAGCCACTCTCTCTTAATTGTTGAAGAACTCCCGATACGAATTAATTCAAAGCACCCACTATCCTGCGGACAAATTCTTGGGCAATGGCTGAATACTTTAAATAAGTCAGTCGCCACTCCTCCCATCGACTCTTCTCTTGCTCCTTATAGCTTTGGAAATCAGCTTGCAGCTTTGTGTTTTGATCTTTCAAAGCATCCTTCTCTGATTTAAGCTGCTCCAATTCCTTCTGTAGCAGTGACAATTCGACATCTTGAGCTTTCCTTTGTTCTTGTTCCTGTAGGATAGTGAAATCATGAGAGGCTAGGTCTTGAGTTTGGTCATAAAGACAGGCATTATGAAGCTTCTCTACTTCTCTAAAAGGAGACTTTTATGAGAAGCATCCGAGAGAGCTTTCTCTTTTAAAGTCATCTCTAGTCGAAGACCAGAATGTAGCTGATCCACCTGTAATTCTAAAGTTCTTCTGGCAAGCTCTTTATCTTTCAATGATTGTTGACACTCCTCCAATTCTTGTTTCAAGGTCCCCAACTGTTGATTTTGTAAGGTCACTTTCTCTTGCAGCTGAGCTATATCGCTGTTGGAAGAAGGTGAAGTAGCTTTCAATGTCTCCAGTTGAGCTTTTAATTTATTGTTCTCACGGTCCTTAGTTGTAAGTAGCTGGTCGATATGTAGACTCGAGGCAAGAAACTAAACAAAAGGATGATGTAAGTTAAAAATAAAGGTACAAAGTTGATAACATATAACTAGAAATACTTACAGCCACTGCCTGATGACTATGACGATCAGCTCAATGTGGAAGACTAAGGCCTCTTAGTTGTTCGTAACCCTGCATCCAAGATTCGGCTAATAGACCTTGTAGTTGCACAGAGCCATAGCTAGATGGACTAGAGGGTTGTCCCAATTGAGAAGGTAAACCCGCAGCCTGTTTAAATAAAGGACGAGGAAGGGAGGAGGAAGGAGGCAAAGAAGAAGAAGATGCAATAGAAGGGAAAGGAATAGTAGAAACAAGAGAAGCAAAGGAAGAGCTAGATGGAATAGAAGGTGATAGTGTAGGGGGAGCTGATGCAGTTGTGGGAACACTAACAGTCGAGGGAATGGCACCGGGAGAAGATCTCCGGCAAGGTGTCCGTTTTGCTCGAGGTCTAGAAGCCAAGGGAGGCAAGGCCAATGCCAAAGATATAGAGGACCCAGAAGGGATAACGGCCGTCTCAGAAGCAGAAGCAGAGGGAGCTGAAATAATAGAAGAAGAAGGGATAAGTAGACCGGGTCTCATCATCCTAAGAGCAGGATTAGAGATAATATGGGTTGGAGTTATCGGTGCCTTACCTCTCTCTAGAGAAATGGGCGCCGGGACAAGAGGAGTTTGCACAAAAGTACCAAAGAAATCACTAAAGGGAGAAGCCTCAGTAAGATTTGGCCTTTTAACCAAGGTAACAAAGGGTTCTTCTTCTTCCTCGTCCATGGCTGTGACAGCCTCTGCTCGTCGTTCTTCTTCAGATAGTAAACCCAAGGTGGAAAAATTAGGACCCGATCGGCGGTCGCGTAACCATTCTTCTCCAAGATTATTCACAAAAGACTTAGTCATGGCAGGATTCTTGTACATAAAGGCTGGAAGAAGAACATCAGCTGAAACACAGGAATTAAACACCGTTATAAAAGAGATGTATTAATCAGTAAATATGGATTGAGATGTTTTTACATACCAAAGGATCCATCTAAAGGGGTGTCAATCTTGCCTATTCCGAAAGGAAACATTAAACCCTCCACAATTAGATGCGGCAAGCTGAATTTTGCTCCCTTCAGTTTAGATAGAGCAGAAGCAACAGAGGGATCATCAAGAAGATCATGGGTGCTAGGAAGTGGAGGTAAGTCATGTATCCATTGAATAGGAAACGAAGGGGGAGAAGGGAGACGCATATAGAAAAATTTATGATACCATTCCCCTTGAGGAGGAATGCAGTTGAACAAAATAGCTTTGGGACGAGATTGGAATTTAAAAACACCAACATCCACTCGACGAGGAATAAAGAAGTGATGAAAAAGACGTGGAGACAAGGGAAAATCTAACAGTTTAGATACCCCAATAAAACCCATAAGAATGGAAAAGGATTGAGGGACAAACTGGTTGAGTGGGATATTAAAATAACGGCTGACATTACAGAAAAAAGGGTGAAGAGGAAAGCGAAAACCCTATAGGACTTGGTCTCGGAAGATAGATATACACCCTAAAGGAGGAAGATGTGGACCTTCATGAGGAGCGGGACGGATTATATAAGAAGGAAAATCATAGGTCGCCTGCAAGTCCACTTCTTCTGTATCTATAAGGTTGGAAACACACAAGAGAAACCATGCGGGAGGAGAAACGACCATAGAGCGACGATAGAATGAAAGAGGAATCAAGGAAGAAGGCAATAGATGGAGGAAAGCGGAAGAAAACTTCGTAAACCCTTGTTTCTCTTCTGACCCTGTGCTAAAACCCCCAAACAGAAACGACAGAAGGAAAAAGGAGAGTAAAAGGTACTTAGAATGCCAATCGTCATAAATGAGTAATAATATTAAAGAATAAAATCAAGGGGAAGAAGCAAAGTTAAGTAATCTACCTCGGAAAATGTGTGAAGTTTCCCTAGAAGTAATTCTTAAGAGAGTCTGACAAGTACAGAGAAAAATTAGTCCAGCAATTATAAGTCTAGGGTACAGGTGTAATAAAACAAAATTTGAGCACCAGATATTAGTTAACAGACGGGCCTTGGTTAAAGGATACCGGATGAGGTCTGTAGATATGAATCGGACGGTTCTGATAGATCGGCCGAGACAAAGATCACCCAAATATATCGACCAAAGGCTTATCATAATGAGTCAAATAATATACACTATGATAAAACCATGTGAGACTCAATTAATACGTAAAAAGGACATATGAAGACATAGGGGTAAACCGATCAAATGAAATAAATCGACCAATATTAGGGACATCATGATAAAATTGTGTTAAATTAGGAGAGACATAACTACGCTATGAAATATCGGGCGATATTTATCAATCTTGATATATATCGTCCGATCATAAGGAAACGATCTGAGACGTGACAACCTGTTGGGAAAAATTGCATGGTAACAAACCGAGCAACATTGGACACATTTATATAAAACAAATAACTATCATGAGAAAGAGTAAAATTAACAACAAAAAGAGAATAATTAGCGTTATGTGGGATCGTCATTACATAGTTTCTGCCCTCCTCTTTACAAGAATTTGAATTTAAGTCAAAGTCAGCTTAGGGTACAGATCAGGGGGTTTGTTCTCAATGAGTCTGCGTCGATTTAAGAAATTGGGAGGAGGGTCACTGTTGGTGCAACCTTAGGTCAAGGTTGACCTGGTTGACCCGACTCGAGTTGACGTGACTCGAGTTGTATTTTGATGTTTGACTTGGGAAGATTGTCGGTGCAACCTTAGGTCAAGGTTGACCTAGTTGTGTTGCATGTTGATGTTTGACACTCGTGAGAGAGTTCTATTCTTGATGAGGGACAAGAATAGATGTTTGGGAGATTATTGGTGCAACCGTAGGTCAAGGTTGACCTGGTTGACCTGATTCGGGAAAAGTCCAAGTATGAAGACTTGGCACGGAAAAGTCCAAGCAGGGAGCTTGGCACTGGAAATGTCCAAGTATGGAGACTTGGCTGAAAAGTCCAAGCAGGAGCTTGGCACGTGAAAAGTTCAAGTATGGAGACTTGGCACGGGAAAGTCCAAACAGGAGTTTGGCACGGGAAAGTCACGGTGAGTGAAGCCAGTCAGGTTGACTGGATACTGACCAGAAAATCCTAGTGAGTGAAGCTAGGTGAAGGTGAAAGTCCCGGTGAGTGAAGCCAGGCATTGGAAAATCCTCGTGAGTGAAGCGGTGAAAATCCTAGTGAGTGAAGCTAGGTGAATGGGAAAGTCCTAACTGGATGTTAGCAAGTGTGGAAAGTCCCGTGAGTGAAGCCAGGGGAAAGTCCCAGTGAGTGAAGATGAGGAGAAAGTCCTAACTGGATGTTAGGCTGGAAAGTCTGAGGCAGGTGAAAGTCCCGTGAGTGAAGCGGCAAGGAAAATCCAGATGGATCGGGGATGATCGGACTTCTGGTGTTGGAAAGTCCAAGTAGGTCAAAGGATTGACCGACACTTGGTGGAGTTCTAGCAGTCAAGGGAGTGACCGGATGCTAGGGATGAAGTACCAATAGGTCAAGGTTGACCGGATATTGGTTGGAAGTCTTGGAACTTGGTTTGGGCAAAATTGTTCGATCGGTCACCGATCGATCCAGGATACCTTTTTCTCGATCGGTCCGTGACCGATCGATAAGTCACCTTAACCTTGAAGAGTTATGGCTCTTTTCTTCGCTTGTGTGCTTCTTAAACAACCATGCCAATCCCTATAAATAAGGCCCCCGAGAAGCTAAGTAGACGCACCACAAACTAACTCGACTGTTTTGGGCTTCTTCCCTTCTCTGTTCCTAACTCCAAAGGAAAGAGAGGAAGAGAGAAGCTCTTAGTGGATCGAAGATGTTGGTCATCACCATCGAAAACCCTGCTCTTACAGCGGCAGGCCTTCTAGGTGATGCATCTTCTTCTTCTTCCTCGATCCGTCGTCGAAGTAGATTGGATAATGTCATTTTTGAATCTCTTCGTGCAGGCTCAGCTGTTGCGTTTGGGTTGTGAAGTTGCTGCTTCATCGCCTCCGATCGACAGAGAAGGCAAGCTAGTGTTTGTTTTTACATTCATATTGCTCTTGCTTCTTGCTGTATTTCTTGTACACTTATCTTGCTGTTGCAAGAGACTCTGTGGTGAGGTTTCTCCACCCACAAGGAGTATATTATTAGCCGGTTCTCCGGGGACTCATCCACCGACGGATTGAGAGGCTTCGTCCACCTTACGGACACGCCGAGGAGTAGGAGTATCATCTCCGAACCTCGTTATATGGTTTGTCTTTCTTCTCCTGTTTTTCTTTCTACGTTGTATTTCCGCTGCACTAACCTAATCGTAGGAAGAAACGCGAAAGATTGGGGTCGGCTATTCACACCCCCCTCTCTAGCCGTACGAAGGATCCCAACAGTCACGAGATAAGTAACTCTCCTCTCTTAATTGCTGAATCGCCCCTTGAGCTCCCGCAGTAAAAGCTGACAAGATGGACTTCATGATTGGCCTATTGAATTCAGGAGATTCGATCATGGCAGTGGCCCGCTCCCTATAATGGGTATCTTCGTTACCCTTGTAGACCACCAAAGCCATTTGAGAAGTCTTCAATTTAGCTTCCTTTGCAGAAACCTCGGTCTTGACTGAGTTAAGGGAGGTGTTCAAGGAAGTTATTTCATCTTCTTTCAGCTGTAGGGCTTTGAGTTTTTCAGTTAATTCTGCTTCATAATTATCCTTTAGTTCGCCAAATTTGGAAGTCAATTCTTGGTTAAGGTCCGTAACCGATTTAAATTGTGCCTGAAGACTTTCAATTTGTGCTTCGAGTTGTTTCTTGGTAGCAGTAGAAAATGCAGCAGAAGATAACTCAGCAACCTCTCGCCTTAGCTTGTCATTTTCATACTTCAACCTCTTGTTCTCAGTATATAAGTTGTGCATCAGTCGAGAAAAACCCATATTTTCTATCCATCGCTGGAAGCATAATAAAAAGCCATAAGATAATAGTTGAGAAATAGGAAGCAGGTGTTAGTAAGCACACCTAATTTTCCTTATGAGAGAAGCGATCAACTGCCTCAGGAATAGAGAGCTCCTCAAAAAGGGGACGGACTTCATCCCAATCACTAGCAAAAGAGCCCCATAGTAATATGGGAAGGACAGGAATGGTGGAAGGACCAACAGAGAAGGAGGAAGTAGGAATGAAGGGGGGGGGGGGCAAAGACTAAATAAGAAGAAGGTGAGGAAGGTAGAGACCCAGAGGTCGGGATAGATAGGGGAAAAGTGAAAGATACATCGCCAGAAGCACTTGCGTTAGCGAAAGGTGAGGCAGGAAAACTCAGAGAAGGATAGAGTTCCGCCAACGTCGGCTCATCAGAAGGAAGGTCAGCTGAAGCAAACCCTTCTGAAACTAGCTCGTCAGCAGGGAGGATGAGCCTCCTTTTTGACGGAGGAGCTCTGGTAAGTTTGCGCCCTGGGCGTTTACCCTTAGAAAGTTCAGTTATTGATTTACCAGAGCTATCAGGAGATGTGAGCTCAATGAGGGGAAGAGGGGCAGATGAGGAGACAGCAGCAGCCGCTGGTGAAGTAACAGCAGGTACAGGATTGGGAAGGATCTCTGCAGAAGGATCTCCAGGGGCTTCAAGAGCTTCAAGAGCACTCAAAGAACTGGGTACTTCAGCTAAAGGAGCTGGCTCTTTAAGTGGAGGGGGAAGAACAATAGCAGCCAGAAGTTCGGCTTCTTTGGCGCGAATAACACCCTCTTCCAGACGTAGTTCTTCGTCAATCAAAGCATCATAGAAGCTATCCACTACATAGAGAAGAAAAATAGTTTAGTTAGTTTAAAATAAGAAGAAAGAAATAAGGTGTTACCTAAAGGAACTCGAGTATCAAGTCTGACAGGGCTTAAGCCAAACAGGTATAGGAGATCAACCCGTAGCCACTTAAGAATAGAAAGTCGATGATTTAACAATTTCTCATAATAGATAGGGAAAGAAGGATGAAGATGAAACTCCTTGACGTCGGGCTGGGGGGGGGCAAGAAAGATTTCCAAGCATGAGACCAAGGAATGGGTCCTGGAAACTTTAAGAAGAAAAAGCGAGATTTCCAGGCTTTGAGAGACGAGGGCATATCCTCAAAAAGAATCATTTTAGTCCGTGAATGAAACAAGAAAACACCCGGTTCTGAACATTTGGGATAAGCAAACATGAAGAAGTTTTGAGGAGTAGGAGGAATATCCCGCAAACGAAACAACATGTAAGTACCGCACAGGTAACGAAATGCATTGGGGGCAAACTGTTGCAAAGGAATATCAAAATACTAGCTTATTTCAATCAAGAAAGGAGGAATGAGGAACCTTAAGCCCCCTATCAACTGGTCCCTGAAAAAGGTTATGCAATTAACAGGAGGACGATGAGGACGATCATCCGGTGTGGGGATTATGATGCATACTCTCGAGGAATTTCATACTGACGATGAATAGCTAGCCTCACATTTTTATCAAAGGAAGAAGACATATGGGCATACCAAGGAGCAATTGCTTCCTCAACCATGGACAAAAGTATGAGCTAGTGAAACAATAGATTACTTACTGAAGGCAAGAAAGGAGATCGCCGAGAAACGGTGAGCACGGGGTTTGGTTGAAGACTGCGACAAGAAAAGAACTCTAGAGAAAAGAGAAGAAGGAACAAAGTTTAAAAGGAGACGAAGGGTTTAGGGCTTGGAGAGCGCACAACCATCGTTAGATCAAAATATTTTTATCTCAGCAGACGCTGAGAATCACAAGAGAAAGGCGAGAGGCCCACATGACGTGGCGGTTAGAAAAAGTATGTGTCATACAATCATAAAAACATTTATATCGGATGTGATGGGTCGGATCACGTTGGGGTTGATAGCATCTCGGGGTACGCTTCTAACATTCTCTCGCCCGAAGAAGAGCCAATCACCAGCTAGGAAGCTTCGAAAGAAGACGTAATTAACTGGACATGATAAAGTGAAAAGGACTGATTTTCTTGACTAGAGTCTAAGCTAAGGGCAAAAACCTTTAAGGATGGAGATTCAGGCGAATGATAGATTTTGAATTAACGTCCTCATAAAATACAAACTAATATTGATCAAAATAATTTTATATTAGCCGATATAACTTTGGTTATGCTAGGTAGGTATAATATTGATGTCAATCAACGAAACAATGTTGGCTGGCATAATATTAGCCATGATATAGAATTATTCCAACAGTTAAGATAGCCTTAGTCATGATAAATGACACGTAGGATATGCAGAGGGGTACTGAATACAACATCACATTTATTCTTGTAAATTACAGAAGGACTCAATAGAATCATTTAATTCAATACAAGAGTTTGTTGTTACACTTAGAATCTGATCAAGTACATAACATTACATTTTCCCTCAGAACAGTAAGCCTCAGATAGATAACAAAGTTTACAAAAACAAGCTCTTGAAACGCTTAGAAAATTTTAATCCCACTAGATTCAAACTTATCATGGAGCAGAGATAGAAACATTTTACCTCGCCCAGGCTTGTCAAGGCACATAAGTGGCAATATTCTGCCTGGGATGAAGAAAGCAACAAAGTAGAAAAACTCAAGGGCAGGGGGAAGGAGAAAGGTCCATACAGACCATGATGGAAAAGTAAATGTAAAAACCACTTCCCCTCTCAAGCCCTAGAGCTCTGCAAGTGGAGCAACCAAGCATAACCCAAGGGTAACATGTGTTGTGCCCTTCACACAGCACCCATGGGTCATTTGGCTGCCCCTCTATGAGTAGTAAAAATCTCTCTGAAGTTTCTTGAATCCTTCAGAGCATCGGCATCTTTGGATGAAAAGTCCAAATTGTGAAGCTTCATCTCTTAAGACAATCCCTTGAATCCTAGAGGTAGCCGGAGCAAAAATCCCATAAACTCATATATAGATCTCATCTTGTCCGACAAAAGTCACCCCCAAAGAGGAGGATCCGAGACCATAACCTTAGCAATAAAAGGTGGCAAGGAAGGAAAAGAACTGAGATGGGTGGTGGATGAAGAGAAGGTTGTAACCCTATTTAAAGGATCAAAAGGCTCACAGGATCACTATACTTGGTTTAGTGAGATAGTTGTACACAAAATCTGTGAGGTCATTTCAATATCTGGAGCAAAGTCACGGGTAGGAAAAGACAAAACCAGGCTTATGTCTAGTCAGTCATCTACACCTCCTTCGACTAGACTTGAAGGGAAGGCTAGTGATATGGGTTAGGTTTCATGGGTCCCCGATAAGGAAGGGAAAGGAGATGATCAAACGAAGAAGATATGTTAATATTGGCCGAGATATCCTCAAAGGAGGTAGGCCAATATCGGCCGGGACATACCTCAATAAGAGGTAAGTCTATATATCGATCGAAATATACTTCCCAGGAGGAAGATCTATATACCTCAAAGGAGGAAGGCTAATATCGGCCGGGATATACCTCAATAAGAGGTAAGGCTATATCGACCGAAATATACTTCCCAGGAGGAAGATCTATATACCTCAAAGGAGGTAGACTAATATCGGTCGGGACATACCTCAATAAGAGGTAAGGCTATATCGACCGAAATATACTTCCCAGGAGGAAGATCTATATACCTCAAAGGAGGTAGGCAAATATCGACCGGGACATACCTCAATAAGAGGTAAGTCTATATATCGACCAAAATATACTTCCCAGGAGGAAGATCCATATACCTCAAAGGAGGAAGGCTAATATCGGCCAGGACATAAGAGGTAAGGCTATATCGACCGAAATATACTTCCCAGGAGGAAGATCTATATACCTCAAAGGAGGTAGGCTAATATCGGCCGGGACATATCTCAATAAGAAGTAAGTCTATATATCGACCGAAATATACTTCCCAGGAGGAAAACTATATACCTCAAAGGAGGAAGGCTAATATCGGCCGGGACATACCTCAATAAGAGGTAAGTCTATATATCGACCGAAATATACTTCCCAGGAGGAAGATCTATATACCTCAAAGGAGGTAGGCTAATATCGGCCGGGATATACCTCAATAAGAGGTAAGTCTATATATCGACCGAAATATATTTCCCAGGAGGAAGATCTATATACCTCAAAGGAGGAAGGCTAATATCGGCCGGGACATACCTCAATAAGAGATAAGGCTATATCGACCGAAATATACTTCCCAAGAGGAAGATCTATATACCTCAAAGGAGATAGGCTAATATCGGCCGGGACATACCTCAATAAGAGGTAAGTCTATATATCGACCAAAATATACTTCCCAGGAGGAAGATCCATATACCTCAAAGGAGGAAAGCTAATATCGGCCAGGACATAAGAGAAAATGCTATATCGACCGAAATATACTTTCAGGAGGAAGATCTATATACCTCAAAGGAGGAAGGCTAATATCGGCCAGGACATACCTCAATAAAAGGTAAGGCTATATCGACCGAAATATACTTCCTAGGAGGAAGATCTATATACCTCAAAGGAGGTAGGCTAATATCGGCCGAGACATACCTCAATAAGAGGTAAGTCTATATATCGACCAAAATATACTTCCCAGGAGGAAGATCCATATACCTCAAAGGAGGAAGGCTAATATCGGCCAGGACATAAGAGGTAAGGCTATATCGACCGAAATATACTTCCCAGGAGGAAGATCTATATACCTCAAAGGAGGTAGGCTAATATCGGCCGAGACATAAGAAGTAAGGCTGATATCAGTCAGGGGATACTTTTGAAAGCATGTAGAATAGTATCGATTGCGACATGCCCTGAAGAAAGAAGGTTAATATAAGCCAGGTCGACCAACACCTTGGAAAAATACCTGATAAAATATGGCTTATTGCTAGGTAGGATAAATAACATAGAAGGGCACAGACAGAAGCCTCATCAGGAAGAATAGAGATAAATATTTCAAATAAGATAATTAATAAAGATATCCACAATACATGACTCCATGACATGTGTTATATATTTTGGCGGGAAATGTGTTTTTATATTATTTTGCAGGTACTAAACGACAAAGAAGGTACATCTGGGGTACTAAAAAGATTCCTTAAAAGATATTTACCATAAGTACATAGCTGATGTCATCTCATATCAAACTCTAACAAACCGGGGTCCACTTCATGACTACGGAGGTTATATGAAGTGGTATAAAAAGGGGAATCCTCTCTGTGGGCAAGTGTAATGGCCGAAAATTCTCAAAAGACTTTTAGAAATATTCTACGATTTTTCTGGAATTTTAGGATATTTTTACAGAATTTTTAGAGTAGCGAAGTAGCAAAAACAAATAGAAACGTAAAATAGCTTAAGCGGGAATTGAACCCGAGACCTACTAGACCTTATGTCTTATGGATGACTCTAGTAACCAGAAGGCCCCAGCAGGGATGTGCTGAAAGAAGAGGAAAATAATTATATTTATATTTAAGTTGTCCGAATTAACCACTTAATATAAATAGGGAGGTTAAGTGAGGAATTGTTTTAACATAACTTTTTCTCTCCCTCAAACCCTCACCCGCCGACTCCTCTCTCCCTCCTCTTCTTCTCTCGGCGCACCAAGCCAAAGGGGCTAGGGTTCCGTCCCAAGGACTATAGGAGCACCTCCCGGCAACAACTCCGGCACGAGAACGCTCCTCTCCGAGAGAAGAGCACGTAGACGCGAGGAGATCGACGAAGGGGTCTTCTCCACCGGAAATCTAGCGATCAGATCGTAAGGAAAACTAGCGCAGGATGTAAGAAACCAAACAGGGAGATTGAATTCAAGATAGAACTCATTCCCAGTACAAATCTCATCTCTAAAGCACCTTGCCGCATGGCTCCAACAGAACTGAAGGAACTTCAGGAGCAACTACAGGAGCTGCTTGACAAGGGCTTCATACGTCCTAGTCACTCACCGTGGGGAGCGCCTATATTGTTTGTGAAGAAGAAGGACGGGAGCATGCGCCTGTGTATAGATTACAGAGCACTGAACCAAGTCACGATCAAGAACAGGTATCCTCTTCCCAGAATAGATGACCTGTTTGATCAGCTAAAGGGAGCAACAGTGTTCTCCAAAATAGACCTACGGTCAAGATATCACCAGGTTAGAGTTAAAGAAGGTGATATACCCAAGATAGCCTTCAGGACCAGATACGGACATTATGAGTTCGTAGTCATGCCCTTTGGCGTGACAAATGCTCCAGCTACCTTCATGGATCTCATGAACAGAGTATTCAGGGAATACTTAGATAAGTTTGTCATCGTTTTCATCGACGACATTCTTATTTATTCCAGAACTCAGGAAGAACACGCAGATCACCTGAAGACAGTACTACAGATCCTTCAGCAGAACCAGCTGTACGCCAAGTTCACGAAATGTGAATTCTGGCTCGAACAGGTGTCCTTTCTGGGTCACATCATCTCCAAGGATGGTGTTATGGTAGACCCCAGCAAGATAGAGGCTGTGAGTAACTGGAAAAGACCTAAGAACGCCAGTGAGATCAGAAGCTTCCTAGGACTAGCGGGCTATTACAGAAAATTCGTAGAGGACTTCTCCAGGATAGCCTCCCCACTGACAACTCTTACTAGAAAGAACAGAAAATTTCAGTGGACAGAGGACTGTGAGAACAGCTTCAGCGAGCTAAAGAGGAGATTGACCAGTGTTCCCATTCTGGCTCTACCAAAAAACATAGACAGCTTTGACATTTATAGTGATGCCTCTAAGTTGGGACTAGGAGCAGTACTGATGCAAAATGGCAAGGTGATCGCCTATGCCTCCAGACAACTCAAGGATTATGAGAGGAACTATCCTACTCATGACCTCAAGCTTGCAGCAGTTGTCTTCGCTCTCAAAATTTGGAGACATTACTTGTATGGAGCTCAGTGCAGAGTGTATACAGATCATCAGAGTTTGAAGTACTTCTTCACTCAAAAGGATCTGAATATGCGACAACGCAGATGGCTCGAGCTGGTCAAGGACTATGATATAGATAGCCTCTACCGCCTAGGGAAGGCCAATAAGGTGGCAGACGCACTTAGCAGGAAGTCCAGTGCTACCTTACTATCCCTAGCAGCCATGTCACCATCCCTACAGAAGGAGATTACAGATTTTAGTCTCAAACTTATAGTGGGACAGCTCTCTACTATGACTTTAGCATCTGCCCTGCTTGGTGACATCCAGACAGCTCAGGATCAGGACCCTGAAATTCAGAAAATCAAGCAAGGGTTAACAGAATCAGAAAGTGGAGAGTTCAGGGTCTCAGATAGTGGGGTATTATATTTTGGTGACAGATTATGCGTTCCAGATCAGGAGGAACTACAGAGGAAGATTCTAGACGAGGCTCACAGGACTCCTTATGCGATGCATCCTGGTTCCACCAAAATGTACCAAGACCTGAAGAAACGTTTTTGGTGGCCTGGGATGAAAAGAGACGTCGCTAGGTATGTTAGTATTTGTCTGACCTGTCAGAGGGTCAAGGCAGAACATCAGAGACAAGGAGGAGTTCTGCAGCCCATTCAGATCCCAGAATGGAAGTGGGAGGATATTTCCATGGATTTCATAGTGGGATTACCCAGAACCACGAATGGTTTTGATGTCATCTGGGTAATAGTCGACAGGTTGACTAAATCAGCCCACTTCTTAGCTATCAGGATATCCTACTCCATGGAGCAGCTAGCTCAGTTGTATCTCAAGGAGATTGTCAGACTGCATGGAGTCCCACGGACCATTATTTCAGACAGAGACAGCAGATTTACATCACACTTCTGGGAGTGTGTACAGTCAGCATTGGGCACTAAGTTAAAATTTAGCACAGCTTTCCATCCTCAGACAGATGGTCAGACGGAGCGAGTAAATCAGGTACTCGAAGATATGCTTCGAGCGTGTGCCCTAGACTTCAAGGGAAGTTGGTGCAAATATCTGAGTTTAGCAGAATTTGCATACAACAATAGCTATCAGGCCACTATCGGTATGGTACCCTACGAGGCTCTCTATGGGCTGAGGTGTAGATCTCCAATCTGCTGGTAAGAGAGTGGTGAACAGAAAGAGCTAGAACTTCAAACAGATCTAGTGGCAGATACCACAACAGCTATACAGCAGATCCACCAGAGGATAGAGACAGCTCAGAGCCGCCAGAAAAGCTATGCTGATACACGGCGCAGGCCCTTGGAGTTTACAGTTGGGGATACAGTGTTCCTCAGAGTAGCTCCCATGAAGGGAGTAATGCGTTTTGGGAAGAAGGGCAAATTGAGTCCCAGATATGTGGGACCATACCTTATTACCAGAAGAGTTGGCAAGGTAGCATATGAGCTAGAGCTACCCCAGGAGATGTCAGCTATCCACAACGTATTTCATGTCTCTATGCTAAAGAAGCATATCCCAGATGCCACCCAGGTGATTGAGCCCCAGTTGGTACATATCCGCGAAGATCTCAGCTATGACAGTCGGCCTATTCAGATAATAGACCGAGCAGTTAAGAAATTGCGGAACAAGGAAGTACCATTAGTAAAAGTTATTTGGCAAAGTCACACAGCAGAAGAGGCAACTTGGGAGACAAAAGCCAGTATGAGACAGAAGTACCCAGAATTATTCTAAGTTCGAGGATGAACTTTTTATAAGGTATGGGGGATTGTAATATCCAAAAATTCTCAAAAGACTTTTAGAAATATTCTACGATTTTTCTGGAATTTTAGGATATTTTTACAGAATTTTTAGAGTAGCGGAAGTAGCAAAAACAAATAGAAACGTAAAATAGCTAAAGCGGGAATTGAACCCGAGACCTACTAGACCTTATGCCTTATGGATGACTCTAGTAACGAGGAGGCCCCAGCAGGGGTGTGCTGAAAGAAGAGGAAAATAATTATATTTATGTTTAAGTTGGCCGAATTAACCACTTAATATAAATAGGAGGTTAAGTGAGGAATTGTTTTAACGCAACTTTTTCTCTCCCTCAAACCCTCACCCGCCGACTCCTCTCTCCCTCCTCTTCTTCTCTCGGCGCACCAAGTCAAAGGGGCTAGGGTTCCGTCCCAAGGGCTATAGGAGCACCTCCCGGCAACAACTCCGACACGAGAACGCTACTCTCCGAGAGAAGAGCACGTAGACGCGAGGAGATCAACGAAGGGGTCTTCTCCACCGGAAATCTAGCGATCAGATCGTAAGGAAAACTAGCGCAGGATGTAAGAAACCCCTCACCTGCAGTATAAGTAGCTATTCGTGTGTTTTATGCATTAGTTAGTAGTATGCAAATTTTCAGTACGTAGGGTGTGTTCTAGTGCACACCAAGTGCTTGATAAAATGTTTAGCTCAATAAAATGCTATAGTAGGCATTTTAATAGTTCAGTAAATGCAGTAGAAGCATTTAGAATAGCATATTTAGTCTTGCTATAGCTTATATGATACTACGGTCCAATGGGTGGGCTCCCACAATCGCCTCTAGGTTCAGATAACCTAGCTCTAGGTTCAGATAACCTAGAAATATCAAGATAAGATAATTCAGTTATAAAAAAGTATTTTACTTTTAGTAGTGACACTGTACTAGACTAGATGTCCATTGGGTTGGGCTCCCATAGTCGTCCCTAGGTTTAGAGAACTTAGTAACCCTACAAGATTCAGAATTTGCAACCCCGGGTTTAGTTAGGGATGCGCGCACAGCAAGTACAGTTGTCGGGCCCATCAGCAGCATGATTAGTATTTTCATCTATTTATGATATATAGTTTTTCAAAGCTTCACAATTTAGTTATGTGATTTCAGTTCAAGATTTATATCAGCTTAGCATTTATTTAGATAGCTATTGTATCAGTTTAGTTCTATCTTGTTGATACCAGAAGACATTGCCATGTTCAGCTTTTGCTTTCTATGTTTTGTATGCCAGAATGCCATGTTTTAGCATGTTCAGCACATTTTTCAAATAGCATGTTTTCAGAACATAAATTGCATCGCATGCATGTTTTTGTGAGGTAGATGGTTTCTTACTAAGTGTAAGCTTACAGATACTTCTTTCCCTTATACTGCAGATAAAGGTAAAGGAAATATGGACTAGCGAAGGCTGAAGGTCAATGTAGTGAAGATGTGTGTGGATGGGAACTTGGAATAAAGACCTTGGAGAAACTAGCAAAAATTAGAAACCTTTAGCATTTTCTTATGTTATTACGTTTCCGCACTTCTAGTTAACGTTTTGAATCATGAAAGACCTGCTTAGGTTGTTAGTGATCATGCTCAGAATGTCGGTTAATTGTCATTGGTATGTTTACAGCCATGTTAGAACCTATGTATGTGAATTTGGCACGAAACAGTGTTGAAATCAGACTCCTGATACGAAATCAGAAACCCCGATCGATCAGCTGATCGATTGAGGGTCCTCAGTCGATTAGTTGATCGATTGGGGAGCTTGTTTCCGCGAACAGTAAGCTTCTGGATCGATCCGCCTATCGATCCAGTCGCATTCTGTCGCGAACAGAAGGCTAAGGGATCGATCAACCGATCGATCGAGGAATTAGCTCTCGCGAACAGAGAGCTTCGGAATCGATCACTGGGTCGATTGGCAAGTCTGGATCGATCAGTCGATCGATCCAGAATATTACCCCGCACACAGTAGCGCGCTGAATTGATCAATGGATCGATTAGTCAGGCCGGATCGATCAGCCGATCGATCCAGAATTTTGTCCGTGCACAGTAGCACGCTGAATCGATCAGCGGATCGATCAGATGACTCCAATCGATCAGCCGATTGATTGGAGTGTCTGATTCCAGCTGGAAGGTTCTCATTTCAGTTTTTATCAAGTAGAAAGTTTGAGTTCTTTTCCCTAGTGTATGTCTGTTAATAGAAAGGTCTTGAACCTAGTCTTACAGACTGTAATGGTCCTTAGCAGAGTAAGAATTTAATTAGTACAACTTTCCGCACATTAAGAATAGTTAGTAACAGCATAATATAACCCCCGGCCTTACAGCCTAGCCAGTAGAAGGCGGGACGTTACAGCAAGGTAAGTTGACATCATCACCCACACTCATAACCCTAATTTTCTCAACTACTGTTCGTTTTTCTTCTTCCTTCTTCCACACGGAGAAAGATCACTGACTTGAGCGTCGAAGGGCCTAGCCAGGGATTCTCACCCCGGTCCTAGGTCACTAACGATAGTGTTGGTTGGTCTTTTGTGTGCAGAAAGCCTTGGAAGCTTCGGATCTGGGTTTCTCCTCTTCAGATTGGGATTTCTTCTTCGTTATCAGGTCTTTGTGCGAGGAGGACTTTCGGCGACTTTACTTTTCCCGATCCGCTTTGGGTTTCTCGGATCGGCATTTGGCGGACATTGTTCTTCATCGGCGCGGTGGGTTTCCTTCTTCTGGATCTCCGTCCTGCCCAGCTTCTCAGACAGGATCAACCGAGATCATAATATCCAGTATGTAATGATGATTGAGGATTTGCAGAAGCATGTTATGAATTTATCCCAGTATCAAGCAGCTCAAGATCTTAAAGATAGTGAGGTGCATAGTCAAGGTCATGATAGATAGGTTCCGGTTAAGGAAGTCTCACACCGTGATCGTAGTGCCCGAGATCTTAAAAGTCGTAAGTTATTTTATTTTAATTTGAATAAATTTTTTCTTGAGAAAGATATAGATAACTGTTGGTGCGGGAAGCATCCGACGATCGAACTCGTGTTTTGATAATGGCAAAGGATTCAAAGTTAAGGTGTTTTGTAATCTAACAAGTCTGCTTGAGGATTTCAGGAAAGTCCTAGCTGCGGTTAGGCAAAGGGAAAACCCTAGGGGGCGGTAACCCTAGGTCATAGGGGGTGGTAACCCTATGCGGAAAGTCTTGGCAGGTCGATGGCTTCAGGAAAAAGTCCTAGGGGGTGGTAACCCTAGGTGGAAAGTCCTGGTGTCGCGAACCAGGTGAAAGACTGGATCAGCAGGGAAGCGGAAGTCCAGCAAAAAGTCCAGGAGCTTCGAGTGCCGAGCAAAAGTCCAGTCGATCTGGAGGATCGAACTGGCATCAGGTAATCTCTCCTGAGGGGAGTAGGTGAGGACGCGTTCCCCGTAGAGGGAACAGTAGGCGTCGGGTCGACCTAGGGTTTCCGGTCGGAAACCCGAAGTTAGACTCGAACAGTCCGGAGACTGTCTATACTACATTTATCATATTTATTGTGCTAACTTTGTGTTGCAGGGTAGTGTTTGGACTAACGTATCTTGCAGGTGCAAAAGAGCGACCTAAAGCCTCGGATGAATAGTGTCTGAGGCGCCTTCATGGAGCTTGGAGGCGCCTCGGGTGCAAGGCTGGAGCTGGCTGCGAGAAGCTGTTCAAGGCGCCTTGATGAACTGTGGAAGGCGCCTTGAACAGATGAAGGTGCCCTGGTGAACAGTGGAAGGCGCCTTGAATTTGTGATAAGGTTCGACCAGTTCACCCCTTATCTCCGCAGCTGACTCGGCTCATTCAAGGCGCCTTGGTGAATAGTAGAAGACGCCTTGAACAGCCTTTATAAGAGGTCTCGACCAGCAGCTCAGATAATCAAGTTTCAAGTCTTCTATCTCCAACGTGCTGCTCTAAAAGACATCCGGAAGTGCTGCTACAAGTCTCCGACGACCCGAAGCTCCAAGATTCTGTTCTTGTCATCGGTACCATTAGTTTTCTTTATTTACCTGTACTTCAAAGCTGTAACTCTTTTTCGTACTTATAGTTGTTGCCCACGGAAAGCGATCAAGGATCGCGGGCCTTCGAGTAGGAGTCGTCACATGCTCCGAACGAAATAAATCTTTCGTGTCTTTGTTTGTACTTGTTTCTATTTCTTTCCGCTGCGCTTATACTCGAACGACTTACTCGATACGATTCTGATAATCAAAAAACGAAATAGCCACGAGCGCTATTCACCCCCCCTCTAGCGCATCTTAATCCAACAATTGGTATCAGAACGGGGTCGTTTTGAGTTGGTGCAACCACTATTCAAAACATTTTTTTTGTGGTATTTTGTTTATTTTTATTTCAGAGTCAATTAGAAATTAGCTAATTAGATAAAATTCTAATTCTTTTCAAATCGGTGTTGCTCAAAGTTGGTCAATACCACTTGAGCTCGTTATTTTTTCCTTCTCCTTCTCGCACTACTAATCCAAGACTCAGTCTTGGAATAGATCTGCTTGGTTGTGTTTTTCTTAGATCTAAATGGCCCAACAAGAAGGATATAGCACTGTTCGTCCCCCATTATTTTCCGGAGAAGACTTCGGATATTGGAAGGGGCGAATGGAGATATATCTGAAGATCCAGTTCGACACCTGGATGATAGTCAAGATAAGACTGCAACTACCAACTGATACAGACGGTAAGCCTACATCCTGTGAGAACTGGGAGCCTGCCTTTATAAAAAAGGTGGAAGCCGACGCCAAATCTACCTGCACCATCCAGTGCGGTCTTACCAAAGAAGAGCTCAACAGAGTCGGTCCGTTCACTTCCGCAAAGGAGCTGTGGGAGAAACTGATCGAACTTCATGAAGGCACCTCGGAAACCAAGGTAAGTAAGCGTGATTTATTACTTAATAAACTATACAATTTAAAAATGCAGGAAGGTGAGACGGCAAGTTCGTTACACGCTCGAATTCAAGATATTCTGAACTCCCTTCATGGAATCGGGCAGAAGGTAGAAAACAGAGACATTATAAGGTATGCTCTTAACTCGTTTCCTAGAAGTACATTATGGGCATCGATGGTAGATGCCTACAAAGTCTCTAAGGATTTGTCTTCCTTAAAATTAGATGAATTATTTAGTGAATTTGAACTGCATGAACAAACTAATGCACAGACGACCGAGAAGGGTATTGCTTTGGTTGTAGGTACTAGTCGAACACGCGAACCAAGATCCCGACGAAAAACTGAACCAGAATCAGAAGACGAACCCAACTCAGAAGAGTCAGAAGATGAACTGACCAGCGAACTAGTGAATCTTGTGAAGAAGCTCTACAAGAAGAAGAAGGGCTTCAACAAGAAAGATCTGAAGAAGGCAGTTCAATCCAAGGAGGCCCAACCGAACTCGAAGGTAAAGTTTGAAGTCACCTGCTACAGGTGTAACCAGAAAGGGCACATCAAAGCCAACTGCCCCAACCAAAAGGAAGCCAAAAACCAAAGAAGAAAGAAGGCCCTGAAGGCAACGTGGGACGAATCTTCTTCAGAGGACGACGATGACGAACTCAATCAGACGAGTCTACTCGCACTGATGGCCCGGGACCAGATCGTCGAGAGCGAGAGCGAGTCAGACGCCGAGTCCGAGCAAAGCCACAGATCCGCATCTGTTTCAGAAGGGCCAAACTCCACTGTAAGTATTCCAAGAATCAATAATTTAGTTAATTACTTATTACGCAAGTTAGCTAAGTCAAATATTAGGATTAAATCACTTCTAAAGGAAGTAGCTGTCCTTAAAGAAGTGACTAACACTAATTCCTTACCTAATCAAGTTCAGCCTGGAAATTCAACTCAAGTTCAAAAACTTGAGGAAGAAAATTCTAAGTTGAAAAACCAGGTAAAAGATTTAAAAAATACCTTAGAACGGTTTTCTCTGTGCTCCAAGAATTTGGACCTATTCTTGGGACACAAAGAGCCGTCTACAACAGAACTGGGCTAGGATATAAAAGTAAAAAGAAATATAGATCTTATTTATCCTTAATAAACAAACAAAGTAGTAAATCAGTCCAAGCATGGGTCCCCAAGTCCAAATTGATCAATCAAGTTGGGCTTAGCCAATACTGGGTTCCGAAGGATCAAATACACTACCTCGATAGACCATATCGAGGCCATGATCCAGGTGGAGCAAAAAGAAAAACGGTCTTAAAAGTTCGAAATTAAAATTATTCCAAAATTCAAAATTAAAAATTTGAAATTAAATTATAAATTCAAAAATTCAAAATCAAATTAAAAATTCGAAATTAAAATTATTCCAAAATTCAAAATTCAAAATCAAATTAAAAATTCGAAATTAAAATTATTCCAAAATTAAAAAATTCAAAATCAAATTAAAAATTCAAAATTAAATTATAAATTCAAAAATTCAAAATCAAATTAAAAATTCGAAATTAAATTCAAAATCAAATTAAAAATTCGAAATTAAAATTATTCCAAAATTCAAAATTAAATTAAAAATTCGAAATTAAATTAAAGATTCAAATTAAAAATTAAAAATTAAAAATTTGAAATTAAATTATAAATTCAAAAATCAAAATCAAATTAAAAATATGAAATTAAATTCAGAATTAAAAAAAAATATATATATATATATATATGGAGGATCCAAACTAGCTGGCACCTCTAACTGAACTACCCGACAGGGTAACTGAACCTAATCTACCCGAAATCGGTAAAACAAGAAGTACATTACCCGGCAGGGTAATTAATGTTAGAATAAAACAGGCTAAGTTGAACTTGAACCAAAGTACTTGTGAAGTTTTTGGATGATAGTACGTTAGGGAAGCTTGGGCATCGCATGTCTAGGAAGATATGGCTTCGACCTGGTGCATTTGGCCAAGTGGAACTGACTGAAGCTACCCTTAAATGGATCCTAACTAGTTAGACCAAGGACTAGTATTAAGTTCAATGGGTAGGACTATTTGGGAAACCTCGAAGGCATGGTTACTTTAATGAGCTCCTTGTGACTCACCATAGCCCAGAAGTTTATCCAAAGAATGCTTACTTGTTGAACCCAAAGCTAAACCTGAATCTAACGCAAAGTTTAACTAGACCCTTAATTTCAACAATAATTCATCTCACAACCATTATAGGATTCCCTGATTGACAATTTAGATCGGGTGAGATGATTAAAAATTAAAATATGAAAATTGACTTAAATTTAAATCAAATTAATCAACAATTTAAAACTCAATTTCAAAATTATTTTAAAACTCACATTTCAAAATTATTTTAAAACTCAATTTCAAAATTATTTTAAAACTCAAATTTCAAAATTATTTCAAAACTCAATTTCAAAATTATGTAAAACTCAAATTTCAAAATTATTTTAACTCAAATTTCAAAATTATTTTAAAACTCAAATTTCAAAATTATTTTAAATCAAATTTCAAAATTATTTTAAACTCAAATTTCAAAATTATTTTAAAACTCAAATTATTTCAAAATTAGTTTTAAATTTCAAAATTCAAAATTATTTTTCAAAATTATCTCTTCAAAATCCATTAACGTTAAATTTTTTTTTCAATCTTAAAATCTTTATTAAAAAAAAAAAAAAAGGCGCCTCCCACACTGGAAGGCGCCTCCAAGAGCGGCGGGAAAGTTCCCGCCGCATCACCTTAAGGCGCCTCGGATCGATCCGAGGCGCCTCCAAAACCTACTCAAGGCGCCTTAACATACTTAAGGTGCCTTCAATTCCCAGCTTTAGAAAACAAACAGAAAACGAACAGAAGGATTCTGTTCGTTTTTCTGCCGACGCCGAGCACGTCTTCCGCGTGCGGATTCTAGCAACCAAGGCGCCTTCAAGCCGTTTAATCTCCCCTCAACACTTGGCAATGCCTCCTAGGTATAATCCCAATCCTTCCCGATCAATTTTTGGTAAAATTGTTGAAAATAGGAAGCGTCGACACGTTGATCCTAATCCAGCTAGACTTCCATTAGCAGATATCAGATTCCCTACTATACATCTTAGGGATACCTTTGCTAGTTACACTTTTGAACCTATCAAACCTAGATATGTAAATAGGACCTTTTATACCCAGTTTTGTCAGTCATCTATCCAAATATAGAGCATTATCAACTGGACCAACTGGTTTACTGCACTGATACAGTAAAGTAGGAGTTATGTGCACAGTTTTATCACAACCTTGAGAGGGTTGATGATAATAGGTACTCCACCAGAGTTGCTGGCGTTGACATTGAGCTTACTCCCACTTTGTTACGCACCACCCTAGGACTTAGGGTTTCAGAGTCTACCTTCTTATGCTACCCCAATAGGGACCTGCCATTTGGCGATCCTTACTCCCATATTACGTTAGATATTATCTATACGTATTTCTTCGGGGAAGAGAGACCTGCTGGCCTGACTGAGTTCAGGTCAGTCTCTCTTCGGGTTCAGGACTACGTGATGTATAGGGTCCTGACAGCATGTATTCTGCCGATCTCATCTCGGGATGTCCCGAAGATGAGGCCTTCCCACTCATTTTTCCTGTACGCCCTGTGTCATCGATTAGATATCGATATAGCCTTGCATATATTCCAGAACATTATCTGTGCATCTGGGACAGTCACCTCCAAGATAGTACACATGCCCTATTGTCATATTTTGACACGCTTCTTTTCGACCATAGAGGGTATAGATGTGACCAGGGGGACAGTCATTCCTCTTACTATATATGACGAGCTAGGATCTCGTAGTTGTAGACTAGCCGGTGCTGATATCACAACTGATGGAGTTCTAGCTTGGACAGGACGACCACAGCCAGCAGCTGCCCCTATCGCTCCAGCAGCCGAGGATATACTAGGCGAGGGAGAGGAGTGGGCTGATTTCTTAGCTGAGGATCTTTTCGCGGATCCTTCCCCGTCTGCCAGACCATCCACCTCAGCTGGACCTTCGACCTCTACATCACTCTCTGTCGAGGACAGACTTGCTCGACTCGAGGTCGAGTCCATCCAGACACGACGGATAGTTCTCTCTATTCTGTCCGAGATGGCTGCCGGATTTACGTCCCTTCGTGACGAGATACGACGTCTAGGTCAGCCAGCACCCGAGCAGCCCCATGCACCACCTTCAGCTGATGCTCCTCGAGTAGATGATCCTGCTATTTGATATGACTCTTTTATGCATTGTACTATGGATTGTTGCCAATAGACACCCTCACTTCACTACCTATTTATTTTTGTTTAGACTTCCTTGAAGTGATTTATACTTATGTGCATGCTTAGTCAGTTTCACAAATTCTGGGTTTACTTATTTTTTTTCAAAATCTAGGAAAAATAATTTTCAAAATTCCCAATTTCCTAGATTTTTCAAAAGTTGGACTTAGCCTAAGCTTACCCCCTAGAAATCATGTTCCCCTAGAATTAAGCCAGAGCATCTCACAAACACCTAGGTATACCTTGATTGTGTTTGAAAGACTTAGAATGGCGTGAGATGCATAGAGTACAGCCTGGACTCAAGAATGCTTATATCTGTGCATCAATATGAGTCTGGGCGTTAAACACTCAATATACATTAATCAAGTCAAGTCTTCCAGCTCTAGTCAAATCTAATTGGACCAAATTGACTTAACTTGACTAACCATGTGAAAGTTGTTGCCCTATAGGCAATCAACAAGTAGCTAAAGGTTAGACAGTTGGTGAAGGATACTCAATTTTCTAGTTAAGCATGTTTGATCTTTAGGGCTCTGATACCTAGTAAGTTAATCTATTGAACATGATTCATGCTTGGACTTAAGGACCAACTGACTTTGAATGAATAACCTAATTAAACCAAATTTTTAGCTACTCTGCTCCCTCCTAGCCCTAAAATTTAATAAGTATTGTTTAAAATTAAGCTAAGTTTTTTTTAAGCCATAGCCTTCAAATCCAATACTTGCAAAGAACTTAGTTTTATTTTCAAACTTTTAAAAAATTGAGCTTACTTTGAAATCTAACTTTATAAATTCTTGTTTTATTAAGTAGAGCAAAGATTTCAAAGCTACATCAAAGATTTCTAAATAAAGATTATTGTTTTACTAGCTTTTTAAAAGATCCACTTTCTAGAAACCTTTTCTAAGTTTCTAAAAAGCTAACATCATTTAAACTGTAAAATATTTTCTCACTTAGCTAAACTATTAAATATTTTTCAAAATCTTGTTAAATCAAACGACTATTTTTACTTATTTTTTTTATATATGGCAAAGGGGGAGAATAGCAATAAAATTCAAATTTAAAATAATAAAAAAGGGGGAGCATATAGTTGGCGCTAAACTTTAAATTCGTAGGGTTTACTTTAGCAAATTTGCTTTGTTAAATGTGTTCTTCTATTCTTAGCAAATTTGCCTGTGTTAAAAGTATTCATCTATTCGTTTGTTTACTTAACTTTGAATTTAAGTTACCATAATCAAAAAGGGGGAGATTGTTGGTGCGGGAAGCATCCGACGATCGAACTCGTGTTTTGATAATGGCAAAGGATTCAAAGTTAAGGTGTTTTGTAATCTAACAAGTCTGCTTGAGGATTTCAGGAAAGTCCTAGCTGTGGTTAGGCAAAGGGAAAACCCTAGGGGGTGGTAACCCTAGGTCATAGGGGGTGGTAACCCTATGCGAAAAGTCTTGGCAGGTCGATGGCTTCAGGCAAAAGTCCTAGGGGGTGGTAACCCTAGGTGAAAAGTCCTGGTGTCGCGAACAAGGTGAAAGACTGGATCAGCAGGGAAGCGGAAGTCAAGCAGAAAGTCCAGGAGCTTCGAGTGCCGAGCAAAAGTTCAGTCGATCTGGAGGATCAAACTGGCATCAGGTAATCTCTCCTGAGGGGAGTAGGTGAGGACGCGTTCCCCGTAGAGGGAACAGTAAGCGTCGGGTCGACCCAGACTCGGACAGTCTGGAGACTGTCTATACTATATTTATCATATTTATTGTGCTAACTTTGTGTTGCAAGGTAGTGTTTGGACTAACGTATCTTGCAGGTGCAAAGGAGCGACCTAAAGCCTCGGATGAACATTGTCCGAGGCGCCTTCATGGAGCTTGGAGGCGCCTCGGGTGCAAGGCTGGAGCTGGCTGCGAGAAGCTGTTCAAGGTGCCTTGATGAACAGTGGAAGGCGCCTTGAACCGATGAAGGCGCCCTGATGAACAGTGGAAGGCGCCTTGAATCTGTGATAAGGTTCGACCAGTTCGCCCCTTATCTCCGCAGCTAACTCGGCTCATTCAAGGCACCTTGGTGAACAGTAGAAGGCACCTTTAACAGCCTTTATAAGAGGTCTCGACCAGCAGCTCAGATAATCAAGTTTCAAGTCTTCTGTCTCCAACGTGCTGCTCTAAAAGACATCCGGAAGTGCTGCTACAAGTCTCCGATGACCCGAAGCTCCAAGATTCTGTTCTTGTCGTCGGTACCATTAGTTTTCTTTATTTACCTGTACTTCAAAGCTGTAACTCTTTTTCGTACTTATAGTTGTTGCCCACGGAAAGCGATCAAGGATCGCGGGCCTTCGAGTAGGAGTCGCCACAGGCTCCGAACGAAGTAAATCTTTCGTGTCTTTGTTTGTACTTGTTTCTATTTCATTCTGCTGCGCTTATACTCGAATGACTTACTCGATACAATTCCGATAATCGAAAAACGAAATAGCCACGAGCGCTATTCACCCCCCCTCTAGCGCATCTCGATCCAAAGATAACAAGATAGAAATAGTTGATGATCTAATTTATGACCAAGATGAGACCGAGTTAACTAGCGAGTCAATTTATGGTGATGAAGAAGTGGATGAAGTTGATAGGGATTTTCAAATTGAGAAAGAAGCAAAAAAAAATCATGCTTCTGACATAGATGGTACTGTTGCATGCAATACCAAAGAAAAATGCACCACTAAAACTTGTTCCTAGTTTTTTCAAAAACAAGATGCAAATGATCAGTGTGACACAATAGGTTCTAAGGATGTCGCTATAAAAGAAATCAATATGAATATTACATAAGTCAAACCAATATCTACTGTCTCAACCAAATTGAATTCTTTCAACAGTGGTTCTTCTTCATCAAAGGTAATGGAACATCAACAAATTAACAAAGTTGAAGAGCTATAGTTCTGCAGAAGCAATCAAATCCAAGCTGGACCTTCCACATAGTTGGTGATGGACGCAATATCTCCTCTAGTTCTGAAGCAAAGCTACTCATGTGTGTCATCATTGCAATAGTTCTATGACGGTGGATCTTTTGTTGTGTCCTTCGATGTCTCCTTCCTCATTTGCTCCTACGGTGATAAAGTAAAACTGTGAGCTCGTCCGATTCCTCCTCCTTAAGGAGTCTTGAAGGGTTTTCAAAGTGTAGTACTTCCTTCACCTTGAGCCTTGATGACAGGTTCCTTTTCACTACTACCAATAGTTGTCAAATTCGAGTTTGGGAACTGTCCTCCCGCAAGTGTATTTGCTCATGGAAGGGATATGATGGTTCAGTAAAGAGCATGGCATGTCATTCTTCTAGTGGATTTCCAAGTGGAGCAAATAGAATGGTTTGTGTTTAGGACATAGATGGTGGATTTTGCCCACATTTCTTCAAAGGTCAACGGGGTATTGTGAAATTCATCAAATTCTAGCAAAACTAATTAATGTTGTTCTTAGGAGGTGATGCTGCTACTATTCAAGTTTGAAACTTGCAATCTAAGAAGTGTGTTGCAGTGTTGGAAAAGCACTTCTCACCAGTTACCTCATTGGCAATATATGATGATGGCTCGATTTTGGTAAATGTTGAAAAAGCTAAGGTCATGAACAGATGGGACCTGCAAGATTATAGATTTAAGATGGATAAGAGTAGTGCCCATAATCTCATGCTCATTGATGGATAGATGAGGATTTTCATAGTTTAGCAGCTTGTAATAGATTTTATCGATTGGATACCAGATGATCTTATTCCTGAGTTACCACCTGCTACTACTTTAAACTCAAGGAATTTGTAGGATCGAATGAGTGCGATAGAGGGGGGGGGGAGTGAATATCGCACTTTAAAAAACTTTTTTTTACTTGTTTAAATTAATGTCATGCAGCGAAAAATAAAGAACAGATTTGGTTACTTGGTTCGAAGGCTAGGTCGACTCCTACTCCAAGACCCTCGATCCTTGATCGCATTGTTGGGCAATCTACTGAAACTCTTTTCTCTGAAAACCTCAGAGAGAAGAAGATCGTACAATGAAATGAGTAAGATAGTAACAATCTACTATCTTACTTTAGATTAAGTATAAAACAAGCTAGATAAATATACCGATTACTTAGATAGAAGATGAAGCTCGATCGGTACTTCTTGGATGGTACATTAGTTTGCTTGATGGATGCGTAGAAGAGTAGTAGCACGAACAACAGCTTGCACAGAGATGAACTTTGAACAAATCTGATTTCGTTCCCTAGCCTCGGACCTCGAGCTCACTTTTATAAGAGTCGTCGATGTTCGGTCAACCGATCCCTAGGTTCGATTGACCGAACCAGCTCCCTTCCATCTTCGCCGAGATCTGATGCTAATTCAATCTTCGGCATTTAATGACATTAAAGTGTTCAGTCGACCGAGCCCCTTGTTCGGTTGATTGAACAGAGATCCTTCCCTGTTCGTCGAGATCTGGAATTAATGTGTCATTAAGTGATGATTGTTCGATCGACCGATCCCCTGGTTCGGTCGACCAATCAGTCGCTCTTCCTTATTTGCTTCTGCTCGATCTGGACTGTGCCGAGTCATCAGGGTTCGGTCGATCGATCGAGCTTTGATCAGACCCAGCTCTGTTTTGGTCTGAACTGATATCTGCTCTGAGTTGGTCTTGTTCGGTCGACCGATCATCAGGTTTAGTCGACCAATCAAGTTGAACTTGCAAAATAGTGTTAGCAATAATCTTGCAAAACAGATATTAGCACAGTAATAATGTATGAGTAATAATAATAGACAGTTCAACTGTCTTGATCTCAACTTGGAAGCCTTCCCGATTTCTTCAGTTGGATCAGCGACCTTAGGTTGTTCCTTTCAAGAACACGACCTCACTATCGCTCCTCCAGTTGCTTACCTCAACCTACCTGCCAAACGTTGATCCTCTAGATCTGTTTGGACTTTGTCTGCTTACTGTCTGATCACCTGATCAACTAAAACTTTTTCTACAATACTACATTAGCCAACAACAATAATAGTAATACAGAATACTATGGTAAACCTAAACTTAGATTTACCGAGATCCGCTGGTCCAAGACTTCTCGCTAGAACCTAAGGTTATCTTCTCGCTAGATTTACCGATCAACCTTGCTTGGAGTTCACCCCTCCAAGACTTCTCGCTACCTAAGGTTATCTTCCCCTAGGATTTTCACCATCTGGCTTCACTCACCAGAACCTAAGGTTACCACCCCCTAGGGTTTTTCTTCACCTGACTTCACTCACCAAGACTCAGTATTCGGTTACCCAGGGATCTGATCCTCCAGACCTATCGAACCCACCTGGCTTCCATGATCTATCGAGATTTCCCTTGCTTCAATATTCAGCTACCCAGGGATCAGGTCCTTCAGACCTATCGAATCCACCTGACTTCCATGATCTACCGAGATTTCCCTTGCCTAGCCTGCATACTGAGAATGGATAATAAGAGTACTGAGGTATTTAAGATATACTCATGACTATAGGTTACACTATATAAGATATATTACTATATTTGAAGAATATAACAATGTAAATTGGATATCTGATGTAAAAGACTCAAAATCTATTAGTGGATTTTTTATTCACATTGGGAGGTACAATCATTTCATGAAAAATCTTCTAAGAAGATTGTAAAAACTAGATTCACGATAAAATATAACTTTATGGCCCTTGATAAGAGTGGTGAAGGGTCGAATGACTATACTATTTCTTAGATGATATTCCTAGATGACCAAAATCTATGTTCACAATTTATGTACATTGTGATAATCAGTCGACTATTGGATGGGCACACAGCCATCTGTTTAATGGTTGTTGGTGCTTGGTCCACAATATTTAACCTAAAATTTTGATGTATAACTAAGGTTAAAGTTAGGTTAATTGTGATCTAACAAGTTGTGTTGAGTATGCAGGTCTAAGTTAATTGGCAAGTGTTAAAATTCTAGTTAGGTACTAAGCAGGTACTAAGTCCTAGTGGAGCTAGGCAATTGAAGTCCTGATTAAGTTTGACATGAGCTAAGTCTTGGTTGGAGACCAAGTAAGAAATTCTTAGTTGGAGGATAGGTGAATTAAGTCTAAGTGGCAAAGGCTTGATATACAAATTCCTAACTAGAGGTTAGGTGAATCAAGTCCGAGTGGTGAAGGCTTGGTAGATAAATCTCTAATTGGAGGCTAGGTGAATTAAGTCCAAGTGGTAAAGACTTGGCAGACAAAAATTCTATCTAGGTGCTAGGTGAATCAAATCTACTCAGAGTCAGTTGGGAACTGGAGGCTTGACAAACAAGTCCAAGTGGAAGCAACTAAGAGTTGTGGCTTGACACCACAGTCTAGATGAGTCAACTGGAGGTTGCGTGTCTAGACCCAACTTAAGTTGTTAAGTGTGAGTAACTTTAAATTATGTATCCTACTCATTACGTGTAACCACTGCAAGGAAGCATGTTCAACAGTTCAAGGCAACTGGATGGAGTCCATGGGCGATTGGTTAGTGATAACTCTCAATAAAGGAATTTAGAAGCGTGTAGGCGACCACATTGGGTCGAGGGGACTGAGGATACTAGCGATCAGAGCAGTTTACAGTTGATCGGGAGATAGGGTTATCAACAATACGAGCGAATCTAGTCAAGATCAGCTCTAGGCAACTAGAGGGATTACGGGGGACTAGAGAGCTTCCTTAACGTTATCAAATGGATAACAATTGTAGCCACATCAGTAATTCTCTAGGAGATCATAAAAGCTTCGTTAACATTATCAAATGGATAACAGTTGCAACCATGTCAGTACTTGTCTAGGTGACCGCGAAAGCTCCAAGTGATCGGAGGGATACTATAAAAAGAACTTCGAGGTAGAGCTTGGAAATATCTCATTTACTCATTCATACATTCTCTTGTACTAGTGCTCTTGTGCTCTCTCGCCTTCCGTGCTGCAACACATTGCGACTTGCACTTCACACCTAGAGTAACATTTTCATGTGTTTTAATGTTGCCGTATTTATTTTATTATGCTTAACCTTTTAGATTCTTTTTCTGTAATATTTTTCCATCTCCAAAGGTTTTTTGGAAAGGAAAAATTAGAAATAAGAATCATATTTTACAATTGCTGAGTGTGTCTATACTTTAGTTTGATTGATCAATTGCTTGCATTCTTAATTGTTAGTTAAATCTATTGCATGCTTATATTGTCTTACCTTACTTGATTGGATCAGTCTAAGTAATTTTTATTTCCATTGTGCTAATCTAATTGATTCAACTATTTTAACTATCTATTTTTTAATTCATAATACTATTCACCCCCTCTAGCGTCGAGTTCAGTCCTACAATGGTAAGTCTATGCATATACATTGTAGACATAATACCATTAGATAATTACTTTTAACTGAAGTTATTACTATTAACTATATAAAGTCAAAATATTATTTGAAAAATTCGATAACTAAAGGTAAACAAAGAGTTAGTAGTTGTAAGCTCATTGAAGGGAATGACATTAATGTCTATGGAGCAAGTTGATGCATAGGAAACCCAATCTATGATTACTAGAGATTTCAAGATCGAATAAGGTCTGGTGAGATAACCTAATTGCACTTATTTAGTAGATCACTATGAGGGAATTACTTAATAAATACGAATGAATATTAAGCGCATGAATTTTAATGATCCTTATACTTTTGAGTGGAGTAATGCAAATTACTTTTAATTAAGAGATCACTACTATGAGAGTTAATTGATGTCGTTTCAAAGAGAATTGAAACATATAATTCTTAGAACCTTTCATAGAATCAGATATGTTCATGGCCAAACAAATACAATCATGAGAATTAAACTATATCAAGGATAATCTTAGGTGAGATATGTCATCATTTATACAAATGACAGAATAGTTCAAAGATCATGTCGACTGGTCAGCTAGTAAAGTAAATATATCTTCACAAGAAAATGTTCAAAGGTAAAACTTATATTTCCTATATAAGATTTAATTGCGGAATGTTATCACATATCCTTTATTTTTTTTATTCATGTAGGGGATTGCTAGAAAAGTGAATGAAAAATAGTTCGAAAATGGTCTCCAAAATGAATGAGAGTTTAGTCTCATATTGGGAGTTTCATGATATTATAACTGATTTATAATGAATCATAATTTTGGATGTTGTGAATCTTTATGGATATGAGAGACTTTCTCTCACATGTACGCCCAAAGGGGTGTGTGTGTGCAAATTAAAGCCCATTTGACTTGTGTGTGATCTCGACTTGCATACGTTGAATATCGAATCGATTAGTTAACAAAATTATCCAACCAAACTGGCCAACTTTTCTCCACATGAATTATTATTCTTACATGCCTTGAGTGTTAACAGACACATAAATGACCAACCAAAAATGGTTGGACATGAATGCATGACTTGTAATCGCGACCATTGATGGCCAGTTGGTGGTGTTTTAATATAGGCAGATGGAGATAATGAATGGTCATTACTTGGTCATTAAAAGACAAATTTAATTCTATCAAGGTTTGAAGCCTATAAAAGGAGGCTCCTACATTAGGCAGAAGAGAGTCCATAAAGTGCGCAGTGAAGAATTCATCCAACTCATTCCCCCACATTCTCCTCCTTTCTGTTAGGCAACCCTATTTGGCAGCTCTTAGCTTTCTCGATGATAGTATTTGGTTACACACTGAGTTCACCATGTACAAGTGCTTGGTTATGAATCAGCTTTTGTATCTTGAGAAATAGACATTCTATGAAACCTATAAGCATCGTCAGAGAGGAGAAATCGATTTTAAAGAAATTATGTTTAACATAGGCCTCGACAGTGCTAGCACACCTCCCCTCTCATCTCACTGGACAACTTGGCACTTGGCCTACTCAGGCTACTCGACACTCATCCCACTTGGCAGCTCGACACTAGTCCTACTTGGCACTCAACCTACTTGGTTGTTGGCCACTCGACACTCGGCCTACTAGACAACTTGAGCACTCGGTAGCTTGACCCACTTCACACTCGACCTACTCGACAACTTGGCCAACTCGGACACTCGACCACTCAACCAATTGCAACTCAACCACTCGGCAACTCAACACGTGACCTGTTTAGTAGCTCAGCCTTCCCTATAACAGCAGATAAGTTTGGATCTTTTGTACTCATGATTTCATTTATGGTTTTATAACTTGTTGAATTAACCAAAAATGATTTAAGTTAGTTGGATGGAGATTATATCAACTAAATCCTAGCTAGTCATTAGCTAATAATTTTTTTTTTTTTGAATTTCTATTAATTCATTGGCATTTAAGTCACTTGAATTTAATTGGAGGTTATCTGAATGAGTAATCTTACCCTCTATTTAAATACACTATTGTCATCATAAATAAGATGATAAGGAGGTCTCAAATACACAACTTATACACAATAAATATTTAGTTTTAATAAATGACATTTAAGTTGTGATGTAGGATTTAAAGTTTGAATCATATGTAAAATAACAATGTCAGCTATTGTCTTATTTTATATCTGTATTTATTATTAGTCTGATATGCTCTCTCTAATTTGAATATATACACAAACATGATAAAAGAAAATGTTAATTTATTATTTGGCCTTGTAACATTAAAAAAAAATTTACGATCAAGGTGCTACTCACCCTCCTTTCCCCCTTGCTACTCCACCCCTTTGAATGATTTACAATAAATCTCAAAGGAGAATCTATATCTTATAATTTTCCAGAAATATAAATTTTATTCGTTCGGTTTGCACATAACAAAACTAAAATAAAACTAATTATTTTTCTTATGCTGCTATCAATCCAAATGGAATCAAATCAATTTGGTCTAAAAATTAAACTAAATTAAAATTTTAATTTGGTTAGATTTAATATTTTTAATTAAATTAAAAATAATATATACCCCAACCACTCTTTACCTCTCACTATCAGTGACCTCCTTCAGCTACTATGCCATGATAGTCAATTTTCTCTATTTTTTTTATAACTCATGAATCCTATTCTTACTAACATATTATTGTTGGAGGTGTCTGATTCAAACTCATAAAAATTTTTCATCGATCATCAATGATAACTTGTAAAAGCGTCCAAGTACTACATATACGTCGGCAACCATAAGCTAATCTCCGTAGCCTTCATTGTCCTTCTAAAGTCATTCCAATACTGAATCGAGTACAAGATAAACTCATAAAATTTTTTTCACACAGATACTTTCGCCCATGGTCACCCACTTAAACTTTTACCGATTTCAGCATCGATGCATGCCAAAACAAAAGATTGAATCGTGGTGCTTTTGAGTATTCCCACTGCGACGTGCCGGGGCTCTCACTCAACATTATTGCTTGTGGTTGCTCTTGTTATATAATATTTATTTGCATCATATTTTTATATATATATATTATAATTGTATTTATTTGTCACTTGTCATCTCATTTATCTCGTGTTTTGAAGATATCTAATTTAATTATGTTAAAATTATTACTCTTGGAATTGATATTCATGACCCCACTCAAATAATTTTCTAGCTACATCATTATATAAATTTAATTAGCATTCACTTCTCCTAACCAGTATTGATTATATTCATCAAATAATTAAAATTTAATAAATCTATATACATTATAGGAGAAAGAGATATTTATAGAATAACTAAAATGAAAAAAAAATCTTAACTAAATAAAATATATTAAATATAAATATAATATGGTATTAGTAAACAATAGAGAAATAGAAGAGCGATGTAAGAGATATTTTCATCAACTTTTTAATGAAGTTTAGGTGACCAACTTAACTCAGGTAATTTAAGTAGGTTAAATAAGCATAGAAATTTTAATTTTTATTGTAAAATTTAAACTTCAAAAGTAAAACAAACTTTAAATGAGATGTGCAATGAAAAAGTCGTTGGACCAGATGATATTCCGATAGAGGTATGAAAGTGCCTAAGAAAATAAGGTATTGAATGACTTACAAAATTATTTAACATAATATTGAAAACGGAAAAAATGTCTAATCAATGGAGGATAAGTACTTTAGTTCTCTTATATAAGAACAAGGGAGATGTACAAAATTATGCAAACTATAGGAGTATTAAACTAATGAGTCACACTATGAAACTTTGGAAAAAAGTAATAGAAAAAAGATTAAGGAAAGAGACCACAGTAATTGAAAATCAATTTGGGTTCATGCCTGGAAGGTCGACAATAGAAGTTATACATCTTCTTAGATAATTAATTGAAAAATATCGGGAGCAAAAACAAGATCTACACACGGTATTCATTGACTTAGAAAAAGCTTATAGAGTTCCAAGAAAAATTATATGGAGAATTCTAAAAAAGAGAAGTGTTTGTGTAACATATATTGAACTAATTAAGGATATGTACAAGAATTTAACAACCAGAGTAAAGACTTCTGAAGCATGTCCAATAAAAATAGGGTTACATCAAGTATCAGCTCTAAGTCCCTATCTTTTTATACTAATTATGGACGAACTCATTACGCACATTCAATACACAATACTGTGGTGCATGTTATTTGTAGATGATATTATTTTGATAGATGAAACACGTGAAGGAGTAAATGCTAAATTAGAATATTGGCAGAAAACACTAGAAGGGAAATATTTTAAGCTTAATAGATTAAAAACAACATATATAGAATTTAAGTTTAGTAATATTAGAAGTAATGAGACAATTGTTAAGATAGGAGAGGACGAGTTGCCCGGAACCGAGAGATTTAAATATTTAGGATTATTTTTACAAAATGATGGAGGGATTGAGAGAGATGTCTTACATAGAATATAAGCAAGATGGTTGAAATGGAGGGGAGCGTCGAGTGTTTTGTGTGACTGTATAATACCTTTTAAACTTAAAGGTAAGTTCTATAAAATCACAGTTAGACCTACTATGTTATATGAAGCTGAATGTTGGGTTATGACTCGAGCACATGAGCAGAAGATGAGAGTTGTAGAGATGAGGATGTTAAGGTGGATGTGTGGATATATGAGGATGGACAAAATAAGAAATGAGAGCATTAGAGAGAAAGTTGGAGTTGCATCTATTGAGTAAAAACTCCGAGAGACATATTTAAGATGGTACGAACATGTACTTAGACGACCAATAAATGTTCCAGTTAAGCGATGTGAAACTATGATAAACATGCATATCAAACGAGGAACAGGAAGACAAAAAAAGACTTGATTAGTAACCATAAATAAGATAAAATTTATTTAAATATAGATGATGATATAATCGAAGATAAAGTTCAATGACATAAAAGAATTCATATAGCCGACTCTATCTAATGGAAAAAATACTTAGTTGTTGTTGTATATACATTGAAGTATTAAAAACCAAAGCAAGTTTTATTCAAGAGTATGCATATTTAAAATTCTATTTTATATGATATGGATATTCATTGTCCTTCATTATTATTTAAAGCATAAAACACCTAAATAATGGCTTTTATAATATTCCTTGTTATTTTTTTTAACATTAAAATATGCCTATCATATTTTTTAAAAATGATAATTATAAAGTTTTAAGTTATATTTTATGTTGATGATATAATTTTAAAAACTTATAATCTTCTATAATTGTCAAATGTCGACTTATTTGGGCTAAAACATAGTTAACCATCTAAAACCTCTAACTTTACATTTAAAATTATTGTTTAGATTATAATAATTATTGAAAAATATCCTAAGGTCTAGATGTTGGTTATTGTTTCTAATTAGTAGGCTTAATTGTAAGTTATGCATATGAGTACAAACCGAATCTATTAAAATGATCTAACTTAGATTTATTGGATTCGGTTGTTGGATATAAATCTTGTATGTGTAGAACCTATAGTCCCACATTTATTATCATCTATATGATGATAATAGATGTTCACTATATATATGGATCTATAGTCCCGCATATATTATTATCTATGGGCTGATAATAAATGTCCACTATATATAGGGTTGGTACCCAAGAATTTAAGAAAAAATCTTGACATAGTTTCTTATTCCCCATTGACAAGAAGCTTTACGACGCCGTCATCTCCTAAGTCCTTTGGAAAATCCTTCCCGTTTGCTTCCGCTTTTTCTTCGTCAGGATCTTTCTGACGACGCTAAAGGACAAAGACATGACTCTTCAATCAGGTTCTTTGTCATTATGTTTATGTATTTATTTTTCTTATGTCATGTTTAATTGATGAAACTAAATCTTCTTGTTTTTGTATTTCCTATATGTGAGTTCTTTATGTTTTAGAATTCATGCGATTTAGATTTTTACAAGAACTATCAATTGATATCAGAGCTAAGGTTCTGTTTCATTGTTTTCATTGATAATAAAGTTTAAATTTTTGATCGATTTATTATTTATATGTTAGATCAAAATTTTTTAATTAATATAAATTTTTTATCATCGAAAATCATATAAGAAAAAATTAGGATAGATTTATTTAACTTAATTTTAAGTAAAATTATAGTTCAATCAATTACTTTAGTAAAATAATATGAAATTTCAAATAGAAATAATTGAAATTCAATCCATAAACAGTTTTAAACTCACTACTATCTTAATTTTAATGGATTAAGTTTATTTTTAATCGATTGAAATTAGTTTTTATTTGATTATTTCTTCGAATAAAAAAACGTGAAACATTATTTTTTGTAACAGTGCGTGTACTCCTACATTAAAACAAAGTAGTGTTTCAAAAAAAAAAAAATGCATTAAATATTTTTTTAATGCATGAATAATTAAGGAATTAAATACTATTAAATAATATTATTTAATTATAGAACGTAAAAGGAGTTTTAACTTTTAAAAGAGAATTCTATATGTGATTATGATTATGTAGTCGCATACATTAGACTTTTAAATTGATTATGATAATCGATTAGATAAAATTAATCAGCTGTCATATGCTATCAATCGATGATAAATCTAATTTGGGGTTATTAAAATTGATTAAGTAATTTTTGTTTGAATTAAGTTCCTAGAGTTTTCTTGGGTCTTTCTACACAACATGCTACTAAGTTGAACAAATGTGTCGACCCAAAGGAAGACACCTTAGGTAGGTTTAGTGCATTTTGTATTGGTAGACATATATCTATACTAAAAGGAATTGGTTCAAAGGAAGATTACCTTTATGCCAGATATATGCACAAGATAACTTACAACTATGAAACAAAATATTATTATATTCAGATCATGCACAAAATATGTCGGCCCAAAAGAAGACATATTATGTAACTGATTAAGGTTGTTATGAGCTATGGACCAAAATATAACTCATATAAAGTATCATATTATGTGCACAATGGATCGGCTCAAAGGAAGGCATATTGTATGATCAATTAAAATTTGAGTTATATTAGAGAGTATCACTAACAAATAATGCGTTGGTCCAAAGGAAGACACATTATGTTGTACTTGGTATCTTATAAAGAGCTCAATTATATACATTTAAAATTTTATTTTATTTACATAATTTTATATTACTTATATGTTCTTGACTTTAATTAAATCGTGAGTTTAAATAAATTTCTCTCTTTAAATTTTAGTGCAATCTATAACTATCAGCATTAATAACATCCCAACATTAACTGATTCAAATTTTATTGAATGGAAAGAATATGTGACTATAGTTTTAGGCTACATGGACTCAGACTATGCATTAAGGAATGATCGTCTTACACCTCTGACCAGTACTAGCACTATAGCGCAAAGGGATGAATTTCAGCTGTGGAAGAAATCAAATCGCATGTGTCTAAGTATCATGAAACTTTCTATACTGACACCAATAAAGGGCTTAATAACAGAGGAAGGAGATATTAGGAGTTTCCTGGACCAATTAGTAGACCGAGTTACCTCAAATGAAAATATTGAGACTACCATACTTCTTACGAAGTTAGTAACCATGTGTTGCAGTGGTAAAGGAAACATAAGGGAGTACATTATGGAGATGTCCAATATAGCAACAAGTCTGAAAACACTAAAACTCGATATATCTAAGGGTATGTTAGTGCATTTTGTCTTGATGTCTCTGCCTGCACGGTTCACTCCTTTTAAGATATCATATAATACTTAAAAGGAAAAGTGGTCATTAAATGAGCTCATTGCTCAATGTGTGTAAGAGGAAGGGAGACTAAAGATTGAGACATCTGAAAGTGCTCACTTAGCATCTGGTTCTCAAAGTGTGAGCAAGAAACGAAAGAGGAACAATAACAAAGGAAAAGGAAAATAAACTGCAGATTTTGGAGGCAATGTCCATAAGGAGCACAAGAAGTAGGATAAGGAATCCACTTGTTTCTTTTGCAAGAAGAAAGACGACCTCAAGTATGTCAACTGACGTATAAAAAAAGGTAAACTTCTCAACTTTATTAGTTCAGAAGTCAATCTAGCTATTGTATCCACTGACACTTGGTAGATAGATACTGGTGTTACTACTCACATAAGTGTCACTATACAGGGTTGTCTTAGGGAGCTGACTTCCACTTGATGGTAAAGGATACATCTATACAAGAAATGGAAAGAAGGCTAAAGTCTAGTTGATTGATGCTTTTAGGCTTTATTTAGGAATTAATATTTTTCTGGATTTAGAAAATACATTTATTGTACCGTCTTTTCGATGGAATTTAATTTCAATTTCTTGTTTAGATAAATCAAGTTATTCTTGTTTATTTAGAAATAGAATTTTTAGTATTTTCTTTAATTCAATGTTGGTTTGCAATGGTTCCTTGGTTGATAAGATTTATAAATTGAACACCTTTACTTCTACGGTTGACAATGTAATAATGTATAATATAGGTACGAAACGTAAAATGATCGATGGAATTTCTTCTTTGTTAATGTCATAGGCGTTTAGGACATATATCCAAACAATGCCTAGAAAGGTTAATGTCATATGAAATTTTTGATTCCCTTGACATGTCAGACTTTGATATATGCATAGAGTGTGTTAAGGGGAAAATCACTAACAAAAGAAACAAAGGGGCTAGCCATTGTAGTGATGTTTTGGAGCTAATACATAAGAACATTTGTGGACTATTCCCTAAGACATCTTGAAATGGGCACACATATTTTATTAGCTTCATAGACAACTATTCTAGATTTAGCTATTTGTACCTTATTTATGAGAAATTGCAATCTTTGGACAAGTTCAAAATTTTCAAAGTTGAAGTTGAACTTTAACTAGGTAAGAAAATTAAAGTCATCTAATCTGACCATGGAGGTGAATATTATGGTTGATATGATGGATCAGGTGAATAACGTCTCTAACTTTTTGTGAACTACCTTGTTGAGTGTGAGATTGTGCCTCAATATACCATACCTAGTACACCCAGTTAGAATAGTGTAGTTGAGCGTCGCAATCGAATCCTAAAAGACATGGTAAAAAGTATAATGACTTTCACTTCTCTACCAGAGTCTTTGTGGGATAAAGCACTCAAAACAACAGTTTACCTACTCAATAGAGTACTTAGTAAGGCAGTAACTAAAACCCCATTCAAGATATGGACGGGTAGAAAGTCTAGTATTAGGCATTTACACGTTTGGGGTTGTCCAGCTGAAGCTAGGCCTTACAGGCCTAATGAAAGGAAACTAGACTGATAAACAATTAGCTGTAATTTTATAAGTTATTCTGAAAAGTCAAGAGGGTATAAATTTTATGATCCCTCTAATAGATCCTTCTTTGAAACAAAAAAATGTCAAGTTCATTAAGGACAGTGGGAGTAATAAAATCAGGGAAGCATCTTTTGAGGAAAGCATTGATGATCCTCCTATGGTCACTACTAGTGCAATCAGCAGTGGTATGGTTACCATACCGCACATTATGAGTATCATACATCCAGTGAGTGTAGTGAACTAAGATATTTCCATTACATCTCCAATGCAATTGAAAGAACCTGCCACTGAAATTGAAGTATTGTCTCATTGATGAGCAAGTACCTCAACCACTTCAAACACAAGTGTCTTTAAGGTGATCCACAAGGGAACGGAGAACCATAAATTCTCGTGATTATGTTTATCTCTAATAGCATGATTTTGACATAGGGTTGGAAGGTGATCCTACATCTTTCTAAGAAGTCAAATAATGTTCTAACCCTGAAAGGTAGATTAATGTCATGCAAGAAGAGTTGAAGTCTATGACAGACAATGACATTTGAGAACTTATCGAATTGCTTGAAGGAAAGAATCCTGTTAGTTGTAAATGGATATTTAAAATCAAGTGGAATTCAAGGAGCAATGTCAATAAGTATAAGTATCGTCTTGTTGCTAAGGGATTACTCAGAAAGAAGACAGTGATTACAAGAGACTTTCTCACTCATGTTGATGAAAGACTCCTTTAAGGTAATCATGGCACTTGTAACTCATTATGATTTAGAGCTAAATCAAATGGACGTAAAGACTGTATTCCTCAATAGAGACATAGAGGAGTCTATATATATGGTGCAACTAGAGAACTTTGAGTCTAAAGACTCAAAGTACCTAGTATGTAGATTAAAGAAGTCTATTTATGGTTTAAAGTAAGTGTCCCGTCAGTGGTACCAGAAATTTGATCAAGTGGTAATCTCATTTGGATTTAAAGAGAACCTCGTTGATCAGTACATATATGTCAGGTTTAGTGAGAGCAAGTTTGTTATACTTGTTTTGTATGTGGACGATATATTGCTTATGAGCAATAATAAGGGTATGCTATATCAAACCAAGTCATTTCTATCTGGTAATTTTGAAATGAAAGATCTTAGTGAAGCATAATTTGTTTTAGGCATACAGATCTATCGTGATCATTCAAGAGGTATTCTTGGACTTTCATAATAGACTTATATTAAAAAGGTACTTATAAGGTTTGGTATGCAGAACTATATACCTGGTGACATACCTATGTCAAGAGATGTTAAGTTCAGCTTGCAGTAGTATCCACGTTGCAGGTGCAATTGTTCATGTGGGAAGATTGTGAAGAGTTAAGTAGGTCAAGGTTGACTGGATACTTGACTGGAAAATCCTAGTGAGTGAAGCTAGGTGAAAGTCCTAGTGAGTGAAGTCAGACAGAATGAAAGTCCTGGTGAGTGAAGCCAGGCAGAAGGAAAATCCTAGTGAGTGAAGGTAGGTGAAAGTCCTGGTGAGTGAAGCCGGCCAGACAGAATGAAAGTCCTGGTGAGTGAAGCTAGGCAGAAGAGAAATCCTGGTGAGTGAAGCCAGGTGAAAGTCCTGGTGAGTGAAGCTAGGCAGACATGAAGTCCTAGTGAGTGAAGCTAGGCAGAATGAAAGTCCTGGTGAGTGAAGCCAGGCAGAAGGAAAGTCCTAGTGAGTGAAGCTAGGCAAAAGGAAAGTCCTAGTGAGTGAAGCTAGGCAGAAGAAAAATCCTGGTGAGTGAAGCCATGTGAAAGTCCTAGTGAGTGAAGCTAGGCAGAAGGGAAGTCCTGGTGAGTGAAGCCAGGCAAGGAAAATCTAGATGGATCAAGGATGATCGAACATCTGGTGTTGGGAAGTCCAAGTAGGTCAAAGGGATTGACCGGATACTTGGCACGGGAAATCCAGGTGGATCAAGGTTGATCGGACTCATGGTGAAGATAAGTCCAAGTGGGTCAAGGTTGACCGGACACTTGGTGAGCGAGTTCTAACAGGTTAAGGGTGACCAGATGCTAGGCACAATGTACAAACAGGTCATAGTTGACCAGATGTTGGTGTGGGGGATTTGGGAATTGGTTTTGGGCAAAAACCAAGACTTGGATCGATTAGCCGATCGATTGGCTCATGCCCAATCGATCGACCGATCGATCAGGTGAGTCCTCGCGACAAGTATCCTCCCAATCGATCAGTGGATCGATTGGGGAGAAGTGTCGCGCGAACAGAATCCCTCTGGATCGATCGGGTGATCGATCCAGAGGTCCCAATCGATCAGTGGATCGATTGGGAGCTGCTGGTTGTGCGCGATAAGCCCTGGATCGATCAGCCGATCGATCCAGGCAATTCCTGAGAGCACAAAGGTGCTCTGGATCGATCAGCCGATCGATCCAAATCATCCCCGATCGATTGGGAGCAATCCAATCGATCGGGATCCGATCGTTGGCATCATATTTAGCTGCAGGCGTTCGATTCCTTCGGTAGAACTTCCACGGCTTCTTCTCCAGCGAGCACAGCTTCTCCACAAAGTTCAGATCACCAGTTCTTGAAGGATCTTGGAGGTTTTTCCAAGTCAAGAGGCGGATCTACAGCAAGAAGAAGAAATCTAGGGTTAGAGTTTTCTTGTGCTAACTTGTAAGCTTTTAGCTTGTATTTTGTTCCCTTTCCCTTTCTTCTTGTAGTGTGAACTTGTAGGGCTTCTCCGCCTTTGATAGTTACCATAAAGGAGTGTTTTCATAGTGGAGGGTGCGTCAGTGTGTGGATCCTTGGATTAGTCACCTCTTGTGAGGTGGATACCAAGTAAATCCTCTTGTTAGCGTTGTGTATTTTGTTTCTTTGTAATTTCCGCTGCATATCTTGAAGAAACAAGCAACAAAGAGCACGACGAACGCACCGAGCTATTCACCCCCCTCCCCCCTCTAGCTACATAATCGGTTCCAACAAGTGGTATCAGAGCAAGGTTGCTCTTCACCGGAATCATCGCCAGAAGGGGCAAAGAGCTAGAGGGTGAAGAAGTTGGAGCAATTCTACAAGTCAAAGACTTCATCACAAGAAGCTTAACTTCAATGGAATTCCAAGACGGACTTGGATTCGATACAAGAGTGTCTCCATCATTTATTTCAACAAGTTTCGATCTTTGGAAATCAAGGATCGAGAATTTCTTGATGATGGAGATAGAGAAATGGTTTGCTCTAATGGAAGGCTTCGAAGCTCCAAGAAATTCAAAAGGAAAGATCCTCAAGAAAAGCAAATGGAATCAAGAACAAATTCAAAGGTGCGAGGCGAATGACAAGGTAACCAAATTATTGGTTAACTTATTGCCAAGCACAATTCTTTGCAAAATTAGAGAATTTGAAGATGCGAAAGAATTATGGAGAAAGTTGGCCGAGATTCATGAGATCCCCTCCACTGTACCAAACCAAGAAGAATCCAAAGAGGATGACTCAATGGAGAAAAATCAAGAGGAGGAGAATTCCGAAGGTGAGAAATGCTCATCTTCCGAAGAAGAAGTCCAAGAAGCTTCATCTTCAAAAGAATGTAATGAAGAGGGCAAGGAGAGGGCATACTCCTTGTTCCATATACAAGACGAAGATGAAGAAGCCTCCACCTCTAGGATTGAGGGGGAGTGTAGATCATTTACACCAGAGCAAGAAGAAGCCTCCACATCCAGGTCAAGAGAAGAAGAGGATGAAGAAGTTTCCACCTCCACAAGTTAAGTCAAATCTATTGGAGGAGCACTATTATCAGAACAAGAGGAAGCTTCTACCTCCGGATCAAAAGGAGAAGATGCCATCCCTACATAGGAAGGTAAAAATGTTTCAATTAAAAATAAAAACCATATTATATGTTTTGAGTGTAGGGAGCATGGGCATTATAAGAGCAAGTGCCCTAAATTGGCCAAGAAGAAGGGTCAAGTGGCACTAAAGGGCAAGATAAAGCCCAAGGAGACCACTCCCGGAACAAAGAAGAGCAAGGAGCACATTGTGTGCTTTTCTTGTAATAAAAAAGAACATTACCAGAGTCAATGTCCAAAGAGGAAGAAAGTGGTCAAGGCTCATGGAGGAAGCACAACTCAAGGGGGAGCTTCCAAGGTAAAACGAAAGGTATCATTTATTGAGCCTACCCCTTTGAATAATGGTAAAAAGCATGCTAGCTCTAAGTTTTATCATTTTAATGCTATTTACCATAAGAATAGAAAGCATGAGAGCTTTAAAGAAAAACATATGACTCTTCATGCTAAAACTCAACCTAAGGCTAGAAAAGTAGATAATCAACTAGGCAATAATTCTAAGGGTGTTAAGTATATGCTTAGGAAAAAGAAAAATCAAGATTGTAGTGAAAAATCTAAGGTTGAGGAATTATGGAAGGAAAATCAAGTCTTGAGGTCAAGACTTGATAAATTAGAGAAGACTCTTAGAAAAATCACAAATGGAACACAAGGGTCTAAGGGTAAAAATCTAGGTCTAGGAGTATCAAAGTCATCCAATGGCCATAGGGGTTTGGGATATAAACCTAAGGCTAAGAAGGATGTAATTTCTTACCATAGGGTTCTATATAACTATGGAACCGAGTCTAGGTCAAAGGGTCAAGTCAAGGATACAAGGGAAGTTCTTCCTAGAAGTATCTTTGCAACAACAAATGTGACTAAGATTTCTAAGAAGTCTAACAAAGTCACTAGGAAGGTTACAAGGGAAGCAATCCCTAGAGTTGACCTAGAAAAGGTGACAAAGGCTTCTAAGAAGCTAAACAAAATCACTAGAAAGGTATCTAGGGAGGTTATCCCTAGCGAGTACCTAGAGCATCCAAGGAGCACCAATAGATTTTGGGTTCCTAAAAGCATTTTCTCTACCCCTTAGATGGGTTAGAGAGTGTCAACTCTAATTGAAAGGGTAGTTAACCCAATCATGATGAAGTTAACACTCCAAGAGCATTTTCAAGGTTATTGTTAACCTTTGAAAATGATAAGGATTAATGACTTGCTCTTGGAAAGAGTAAGATGTGCCAAAAATTTGAGTTTTTGGATATAATTTTAATTGGCACAAGGAATCAAGTGTCAAGAACTACCAAGTTGAGATTTTGGTATGTTCTTAAAGGATTAAAGGCAATCTGGGCCTAAATTTAAAATGGTTACTCTTTAAAAGAGTAAATTGTGCCAAAATTTGAGGAATATGTTTAATTTAAATTGACACAAATTAGGAAAAGCAAAAGAAATGTCAAAGTTGGATTATTGGCATTTTCTTGGAAAATAGTGGACAATTTAGGTTTTAAATCTTAACTTAGGTAAGGCTTAAGGATACTTAGGTAGACAACCTAGGTATTTTATTTATGCTAATTTGCCATGCTTTGTTTGCCCACAATATGCCATGACATCATATTTATTTTTGCATTCACATTTTATTATGAAAAATATAAAAATACCATGTCATGTCATACATACATCATGTAGTTATAGGATATTTATTTTTGAAAATTATTTCTTTTTGATGTATGTCATAACATTATCATGCATTATTTTAATTCCTTGCAATTAAGGACTAATGGTATTTATTAACAAGTAACATCCTTGGTGGATGGTCATAACCTCAAAATGCCTAGGTAGATATGCATGATCCCTAGATTAGGGTAAAACCAAAAGTTTACATCTCACTAAGAACTATAAGGTGACTTGTATGTGTTTTAGTGCACATTAGATACAAGTGAGATGTTAGGATGATGGAAAAAAACTCAAGATGTTGATTTAGTGCATTCTTGTGAGTTTTAAATTCATCAAACACATAGTTATGTGTTTTCCAATCATTGGGAAAGCTAATGTACAAGTCATGTGCATTGAGCCCAAGGAACATGATTGGATATTGGTTTTGAAAATCATTTTAAAATGCTTTTGGAAAACCTTGATGAAGACTATCTTTTGATAGTGATCATCATTGAAGAGTTAGGCATAAATTTGAGGAAAACACTAAAGTTTTTGTAAGTTTTCAAGTTTGTGTCCATCTTTAAAAATATGATGTATTTTCTTAGAAAACTATTTTTCCATGATAATATATGTCCTAAATAATGTCTACAATAATTTTCACGATTTTTGGGATTTTGTAGAATTTTCTAGGGGTTTCTGAAATTGACTGAAATGAAATTTCAGCAATTTCAGAGTTTCAATCGAAAACCCGATCGAATGGAGTGCCTCAATCGATTGGGCGATCAATTAAGAAGGCAGTTCTCGCGAGCAGAAGCTCACTGGATCGATCAGCCGATCGATCCAAGCAGTCTGAATCGATAAGTGGATCGATTCAGCAGGGTTCAATCGATTGGGACCCAACTCCAATCGATTGGGGATGCTGATTTTGGCTGGGAAAGCCTGATTTCAGCATTTTAAACCCTCTTTAGTCTAGGTAACCACTCCTAACCCCTCAAAACACATGTGTATATATTTAGGGGGAGTTTTCATGATGAAAACAAGGATGGATTGGTTAAGAAAGACTAAGTAGAAGTTTAGGTTGATGTTTGGTTTCATTATTGAATTTATAGACTTCAAAACTTCTATTTTGGATTTCCTAAAGGTTTAGGGATTCCAAGTCATTATTGGTGCAATGACAGAAGTCACAACCATGTCTTTAGGGGGAGTTACTCTTTAAGGACATGAAAATTTAATTTTCATACACTTTGGAAGGTGGTTAACCTTCTTTCGTGAAAATGCTCAAGGTTGGGCATTTGACTACAATGGAGAGTGGATATCTTCATTGTTCCAAGTGGTGCATGCTCATGAATGAGCATTTGATGATAATGAAGGATATGAGACCTTCATTTGAATCGTGTGTGCAGGCAATGAGTGAAGTTGTATGCAACAAGTGAATATACCAAGTGGTATATGCTCAAGAATGGGCGTTAAGAATAATGAAGGGAATGAGATTTTCGTTATTATGTTGTAAACAACGAGTGAAGTTGTGAACAACGTAGGGTAACTCTTCAGGAGGAGAGTTTATTTTTGTTATGTGCCCAAAGATGAGGCATGTAGGGATTTGATGTATGCCAATAGGGGGAGAATGAAAGGGTTTAAGTTAGACCTTCATTATCTAAGAGGGAGTTTGCCCTCTTAGGGGGAGAATGTAGGGTTTAACTTACGTCTTCATTACCTAGTGACATGAAGGGAGTTGAGGCTATGGGATTAACCTAACTTAAATGTGGCATTGTCAAACATCAAAAAGGGGGGGAATTGTTGGTGCAATATTCCCCAGGCAGAATGAAAGTCCTGGTGAGTGAAGCCAGGCAGAAGAGAAATCCTGGTGAGTGAAGCCAGGTGAAAGACCTGGTGAGTGAAGCCAGACATACATGAAGTCCTAGTGAGTGAAGCTAGGCAGAATGAAAGTCCTGGTGAGTGAAGCCAAGTAGAAGGAAAGTCCTAGTGAGTGAAGCTAGGCAAAAGGAAAGTCCTAGTGAGTGAAGCTAGGCAGAAGAAAAATCCTGGTGAGTGAAGCCAGGTGAAAGTCCTAGTGAGTGAAGCTAGGAAGAAGAAAAATCCTGGTGAGTGAAGCTAGGTGAAAGTCCTAGTGAGTGAAGCTAGGCAGAAGAGAAATCCTGTGGAGTGAAGCCAGGTGAAAGTCCCGGTGAGTGAAGCCAGGCAGACATGAAGTCCTAGTGAGTGAAGCTAGGCAGAAGGGAAGTCCTGGTGAGTGAAGCCAGACAAGGAAAATCTAGATGGATCAAGGATGATTGAACATCTGGTGTTGGGAAGTCCAAGTAGGTCAAAGGGATTGACTGGATACTTGACACGAGAAATCCAGGTGGATCAAGGTTGATCGGACACCTGGTAAAGATAAGTCCAAGTGGGTCAAGGTTGACCGGACACTTGGTGAGCGAGTTCTAGTAGGTTAAGGGTGACCGGATGCTAGGCACAATGTACCAACAGGTCATGGTTGACCAGATGTTGGTGTGGGGGATTTGGGAATTGGTTTTGGGCAAAAACCAAGACTTGGATCGATTAGCCGATCGATTGGCTCATGCCCAATCGATCAGCCGATCGATTGACTCATACCCAATCGATCAGCCGATCGATCGGGTGAGCCCCTGCGACAAGCATCCTCCCAATCGATCAGTGGATCGATTGGGGAGAAGTGTCGCGCAAATAGAATCCCTCTGGATCGATCGGGTGATCGATTCAGAGGTCCCAATTGATCAGTGGATCGATTGGGAGCTGCTGGTTGTGCGCGATAAGCCCTGGATCGATTAGCCGATCGATCCAGACAATTCTTGAGAGCACAGAGGTGCTCTGGATCGATCAGCCGATCGATCCAAAGCATCCCCGATCGATTGGGAGCAATCCAATCGATCGGGATCCGACCGTTGGCATCATATTTAGCTGCAGGTGTTCGATTCCTTCGGTAGAACTTCCACGGATTTTTCTCCAGCGAGCACAGCAACTCCACAGCTTCTCCACAAAGTTCAGATCGCTAGTTCTTGAAGGATCTTGGAGGATTTTCCAAGTCAAGAGGCGGATCTACAGCAAGAAGAAGAAATCTAGGATTATGGTTTTCTTGTGCTAACTTGTAAGCTTTTAGCTTGTATTTTGTTCCCTTTCCCTTTCTTCTTGTAGTGTGAACTTGTAGGGCTTCTCCGCCTTTGGTAGTTACCATAAAGGAGTGTTTTCATAGTGGAGGGTGCATGAGTGTGTGGATCCTTGAATTAGTCACCTCTTGTGAGGTGAATACCAAGTAAATCCTCTTGTTAGCGTTGTGTATTTTATTTCTTTGTAATTTCCGCTGCATATCTTGAAGAAACAAGCAACGAAGAGCACGACGAGTGCACCGAGCTATTCCCCCCCCCCCCCCCCCCTCCTCCTCTAGCTACATAATCGGTCCCAACAGATTTGAACTTGAAATAATGGAGATGAAACAATTCTCATATATGTCAGCAGTGGGAAGTCTCATGTATGCAAGTTTGTACTCGACCAGATATAGCATTTATAGTGGGGATGTTAGACAGATATGTAAGCAACCTAGGACCATCGCACTGGAAAGCGGTAAAGAGAGTGATGCAATATTTGCAAAGAACTAAAGGGCATATACTCACGTATCGAAGATTAGATCATCTGGAGGTAATTGAATATTCATACTCCAATTTTGCTAGATACTTGGATAGCAGGAGATCTACTTCGAGCTATATTTTTATACTTGCTGGAGGGGCTATATCTTGGAAGATTATCAAGCAAACGCTAGTAGCCACTTCTACTATGGAGACAGAGTTGGTAGCATGCTATGAAGAATTCAATCAAGGGATTTGATTATGGAACTTCATCACAGCATTGTAGATCGTTGATGACATTGACAGACCATTGAGGATCTACTGTGATAATAAAGCCACAAAACCTTATGCCAAAAACAATCACAGTTTGTCAAAATTTAAGCACATCGACATCAAGTTTCTAGATGTTAAAGAAAGAGTTCAGAGTTATCAGATTATGGTAGAGCACATCAACATATATTCCATGTTGGCCGATCCACTCACCAAAGGCTTTGTGCCTAAGATATTTCATGCGCATGTTGTAGATATGGGAGTCCTTCTTATGGAATAAGAACTCATCTAGTAGGAGTCTATATTTATTGCTCTATGTTAATTAATAAAGATAAACATTTATTTTGATTATTGTACATACTTAAAGTTCAAAATATTAATGAGAATTTATATGTTTTGTTTGACACTTTGACTATAATATCATTATTTACTATTACTGTTTAGCATTTGGTATTTGTAAATAAGATATATATTCCTTTTGGAATCATACAGTTTGGATCATGATTCGCTATTGCAGTTTAGCATAAAGTATTTTACAAATATGATCTGACTTTTTTTGAGATCATCTTAGGACCAGTTGAAAATTTGACATGTACTAATCATATTTCATGTAATTTTCACTCTACATATCTACATCTTGATCTATGCCATTAATGATATTGGTATTGTGATTACTGTTAGGGCTTGTTATGATTATATATAGTAGTTATGTCCTCTAGTCCTATATCAATGAAGTTAATAGACCAGATTATTTATAGGGGTATTTATACCCATAAAGTTTGATATCAACTAAAATTTTACTTGTATTCCATATACAACTTACAAGTAGCCTAAGTGGGAGATTGTTGGTTATTATCGCTAATTAGTGGCTTAATTATAAGTTGTGTATATGAGTATAAATCGAATCCATTAAAGTGATCTAACTTAGGCTTATTGGGTTCAGTTGTTGAATGTACACTTTGTATGTGTAGAACCTATAGTATTGCATCTATTATCATCTATATACTAATAATAGATGTTCACTATATATAGAGACGTATAGTACCGTATCTATTATTATCTATGAGCTGATAATAGATGTTCACTATATATAGGGTTGATCCCCAAGAATTTAGGGAAGAATCTTGATATAGTTTCTAGTTCCCCATTGACAAGAAGCTTTACGACGTTATTATCCCCTAAGTCCCTTGGAAGATCCTCCCCGTTTACTTCCGTTTCTTCTTCCTCAAGGTCTTTTAGACGACGTTAAAGGATAAAGATATGGTTCTTTAATCAGGTTCTTTGTCATTATATTTATGTATTTATTTTTCTTATGCTATGTTTAATTAATGAAAATAGATTTTCTTATTCTTATATTTTCTATATGTGAGTTCTTTATATTTTAGAATTCATGTGTTAGATTTTTATTAGAACTATCACTAGATCCTATCCTTGTTTTGTTATAGAAATATTATGTTTAGCCCAAATATATAATTATACGATGTTGACACAATGTAGCAAGTGGTCACAATTAGCATCAAGTAGCAATTATAAATATACTTGATGATGCATTAAGGGATCAAAATTGGCATGGTGCATCGCATCTCGTAGCAACAAGCCCCTTTCATGCAAAACATCAAATTAAAATATCTTTTTTCAACTCAATTTTTCTTTTTTCTTTTGTCTAAAATTGAAAATATTAATTGAATGCTCGTTAGATGATTTTTTTTTTTTGTAATATATACATTTTGGTATGTGAAATGAATAGGGTTGTAAACGAATCTAATCCAAACTAAACTGTGTTATTTAAACATATTTGATAAGGTAATAGATCTAAATTAAGCTAAATTTTAAATGAATTAAGGTGACGTTTGGTATGAATTCATGCTCAAACCTTGTGTTTAGTTGATGGGAATGAGAATAAAATTTTGGAATGAAATCTAAAAACTTAGGTATTGATAAAACACACCTCCTCCCTTGGGTTTCACCATGTCTAAAAATTTAGATATCATCTAAATTATTTTTGACGAAAATATCCTTAATATATTTATTCAATTTTTCTTTCATATTACTTTCTCTCTCATTATTTTCTCTCATCATAATTTCTCTCTCTTCATTCTCTCTCATCACAGTTTCTCTACTCTTTTCTCTCTCATCATGCACTCTCTTCCATCATATACTTTCTCTTATCATTTTCTCCCATCATACTTTCTCTCTCTTCATTCTCTCTCATCACAGTTTCTCTACTCTTTTTTCTCTCATCATGCATTCTCTTCCATCATATACTCTCTCCTCATTTTCTCTCATCATACTTTTCTCTCTTCATTTTCTTCCATCAAATTTTCTCTCTCCTCATCTCGTCTCGCCATGCTTTTCTCTATCATCATGCGTTCTCTCTCCTCAATCTCTCCCATCACACTTTCTCCTCATTTTCTCTCATCAAACTTTCTCTCTTATCATACTTTCTCTCTCATCATACTTTCTCTCTTCTCAATCTCTCCTATCACACTCTCTTTTCTCATTTTCTCTTATCACACTTTTCCTCTCTTCATTCTCTGCCATCACATTTTCTCTATCAATATACTTTCTCTTTCCTTATTCTCTCTCATTACACTTTCTCTCTCCTTAATTTCTCTCATCATAACTTTCTCTTATCATACTTTCTCTCTCCTCATGTTCTCTCGTCACACGTTCTTTATTTTTTTCTCTTACATTCAACTTTTTTTTACATATAATTATTTCTCTTATTTTCATTTAAAGATAAAAAAAAGTTTGATTATAGAGAATATTCAACTAACTAAATATTATTTTTAAGAGTGATATTTATGTTCACATTTATTCCCATTCCACACTACTAATATTTTTATTCCCATTCTAATTCTTAGGAAAGAACCAAACGCTATTTAAGTTTTGATTCATTTTAATAATTTTATTTTATAAGTTTGATAAGAATTTTATTAATGAACATAATACATAAATTTTATTTATAGATATTATTTATGGATAATTCATATTTTTTTATTAATGAATATTAAAAAGTTTAATACAAAAGTGTCTGAATTCTCGCTCATTGACTTTATATATATTTAATGAATACTAGTGTGATTGTATACGCGTTGCGTGTGTAATATAATAATATATAAATTATTTGGGTCTTTAAAAATCTGAATGATTTGGATTTTCTAATGTTATCCTTACGTTTAGAACCAAGAATTAATTATTTGGGTAAGATTCGTCAGACCCATGCAATAGTGTGCAATAATGCAAGGGTGACGCTAGAGAATCCTAGCAATAAACTACTATAACAGGCTTCCCTATGCAAAAAATTATTTTAATTTAATATTATACTTATCTTAGTAAAAGAAATTAAGAAAAATATATTTTTTAACATCGTCCGCCTAAAATATTTATAGAAGCTTCTTTGATCATAGTGTTGTCAATTCTAAGATGTGGGACTAAAGAGAACTATATTTTTTTTTATATAAAACAACCAGAGAAAATTAATAATGAGAAAAATTCATAATAATACATCGTAATTGAGTCTCGAACTATAGATCACTGATTGTTTCGCTTGTGGAATTACTAATAAACCTTGGAATTATTTTTAATGTGAATAGAAAAAAGGACAGTAACGTAAATTCATTTTAGGCTTCACCAAAGTTAGTTAGTAAAGGGGAAAGATTTTTAATAAAATAGTAAGATAAACAATCTCTCATTAGTTTCAATATCAAACTTACTTACAAATTAATTAATTATAATCAATGTATGATCTAATGAGTACTAGAGGTAGACAATTCGATCTCATATATCAACTATTAGGAAAATCTAGAAAGCACGATAGAATCAGCCCTCATGTTGACTAATCTTTTGGTCTATAAAAATTTTTCATCGATCATCAGATAAATTAAGAATCATAGAAAAATTTATTCATTAATTCATTAAAATTGAGACTTAATCGCCTAAGAAACTTAGAAGGTACCCTAGCCAACACTATATATGTGATTTATTTATCAAACTTAATTAACACCTTAGCTTCATTAATTACATGTAGGAAGTAGAGCATGCATTGCATGGCTTCATCTCGGCGGCACATCTCTAGGAAATAGTAGAAGGCTAACTACGACATTTCGACGCCATCCAAACTATCGTCGAACAGCCACGACTCGAACAGGATGATGGGCGTCGGCTTCAGCTGGCAGATCCCGCTCCCCCACTCCACCTCCGGGCAAACACCCTTCTCCGCTGCCGGCGATGGCGATGGCGAGGCGGAGGCGTCGGCGTCGGAAGTACTGCTCCCTCTGCCGCTGTGATCCTGCGGCGCCACCGCAGTCGCCTCCATCGCCAGCGCCTCGCACAGGGCCTTCTTGGCCTTGTGGAGGTCCGTCTGCAGGCAGCGCTCCCACTGCCCCCTCCCCTCGCCGCCCTCCGCCTCCCTCGGCCTCTTGCTCTTCTTCAGGTTGGTGTTCCAGTGGTTCTTAATGTCGTTGTCCGTCCTCTCCGGAAGGTACGAAGCTATCGCCGCCCACCTATTCCCCAACAGAGCTTGGAGATGCACTATGACCTTGTCCTCCTGTTCGGTGAAATTGCCTCGCTTGATTCCAGGCCTCAGATAGTTCGTCCACCGCAGCCTGCAGCTCTTGCTGCACCTCATCAACCCTAAATATATAACCACACCAATCAGCACCGTACAATTATAAACCCTAATCAAGCAAGAAGTTAATTAAGCTAGCTAGGTCGTAGTTTAATAATTTAATCTACCAGAGTTGGCAGGCACCGATCTCCAGTTTCCAGGGCCATGTTCTTGGACGTAGGCGAAGAGGATCAGATCCTCCTCCGGAGTCCAAGGACCCTTTTTGACGCCGACAATATTATCAAAATCCAGCGATGATCTGTTCATGTCGTCCTCGCTTGATCGATCTTCTACAGCCTTAATTGGGAAAGAAAGAAAGAAAGCAAGAAAGAAAGATATATATAGCAGAGGAGCGGATGATCAGCTACGCAGTAGTGGTGCATCGATCGAATTAATGTGAGTGCAAGTGCAAGAGAATCAACGCAGGGGAGTTGGTTGCATTTAAGGACGTGTTCCCTCGACATGACAGGATTAATGATATATACCGGCAAGTTTCGTGATATTTGCTTTAATATTAGACTCTAATTAGTTTCATTCTGATAATAATTCTGACGACAACGATATGATTATTAAGGACAATCTTACATGTAAATTGTACTTCATGGATCCAGTGAATATATATGTAAAGCAAACAAGAAAAGAAAATACATAAAGATAATGATTGAAAAATAAATCAATAAATGTTTAACAGTACCTTTCTTTCACAATTATTTTATACTCCCACTAGACCACATAAAAAGATAATGATTAAAAAAAATCAATAAGTATCTGATTTGATTTTTTTTTTTTTAAAAAAAAACGCTTCAGCTTGTTCTATCTTCTTATTTGACCGAGTTAAGTTCCCTTTAAAATATTTAATTATATTAAAATTATCTTGTTCTACATTAATATGTTGGTTATCTTAATATAGCATAGCTAACTAGGTTCATTAAGGTTGATCTAGTTTACAATCATGTTTAGCTAGTTGATTTTGTCTGAAATATGAGTTAGATAAAGACGGGATGAGTTGTTACTAGGGTTGACGGAGGAGCGACTGAGACATCATTCTTGTATGCGCCTACAAGAATAGACCCCCACGTGGTGCTGACAGATGACGATAATTGTACCAGTGGTACTTGAACTCTGCGTACACTCAGACAAGCGCATAGGATGTTAGAGGCAAAAAACCAGGGAAAAAATCCCCGGAGCAAACCCTCCGACGCTCAAGTCAGGTATTTTTTTCTCCAGAATAACAGTGTACAAAAGAGAAAGAAAAGTAGAAGACAAGTGCGAATGTGCAAGAGAGTGTACCTGTGCAAGGGAGAAAACCTCTTTTTTTATATGACAGTGTGTACCTCTGGGGGTTGGCCGATGTCAGAGAATGTCGGGTGTCAGGTTCTGTCGGATGATGGAGGGCACGTAACATCCTCTTGTAGGCTGAAGGAAGGTTCCATTTGTAGATGACCATAGATCGTTGGAATATTCTCTGACACTCAGCAGTTATTCTCTGACAAACGATTACTATTCCCTGATCTTGTTATCATGTAGCACCTTCTGTCCCAACCAGATATGAATATGACAGCTCGGGATGATCAGTCGGGTATAACACTTGGCCTAAACTTTTGTGGGCCAGGAGCTGTAGAGAGATGATCTAAGAGCCGACCGGGATTTGGTTGACCGGGAGTTATCTTACTGAGAGAACTAGGCCTAGATACCACCAGACCGTGAGAGCCCGACCAGTCAGATCCAGGTCAGGTATCACCCTGACTGTCTACCAGGTCTTAGACCAAGGTGTCTCAGATCTGGAGTCCTGGTCCATGAGAACCCGTCCGGGAATCATGTTGCTGACGTCGTCACGCGGTCCTACTTCCTCTTTCCATACTTATTGGCTGTCATGTCCTCTTGACTTATGACTGTCACGCCTCTTTGACTTCTGATTATCACATCCCTTTAACTTCTATTTAACCGACTTCATCAGACCTCATCATTATACACCGTATCACTTTAGTCATACTTGCAAAACGATTTATTCTTTTGATCCATCAATTTTGTTAGATAAGTCAAACCTTTACTTGGTCAGCTTAATTAACAGAGGCCAACTAGGTCAACAACCCAAACTCATCATGGTCCAACTGATCAAAATAATTTCCATCCATTTGGTTGGCTAAAGGAACTACTATATTTACTACACTTTAATTTTGTTCAAGTTTGACAGGCAAAATAGAAAAGTCTTTGGTGAGAGAAGACATGAGGGAAGGGAATTAAATAGGAAAAAAAAAGAAGATAAATCTACTGTACACGATTGAGTGGGCCAGAACAATTTATTTGTGTATAATTTTTATAATTGAAATTATAATAATTTGATAAGGATGATAATTATTATTGGTCCCTATAATATCTTGATACAATTTTATATGTTAATTGAATTGATGGCATTTTTATAACTTTTTAATGGCATTGTAATAGTTAGCTGATAACATCTAAATAAAAGAAAATGGACAAAAATAAAAAATATGCACCTTCTTATCATTTTCATTAAAAGGCCATTTTTTTTTAAAAAAAATCAACATAGCACCTTAATATATTTTTATCTTAAAAAATATCATTATTAGCAACTACCATGTGCAGCAATTACATGGATGCTATACAACTTGTACCATTTATATATGAAATATTTTTATATTAAAATATTATTTATCAACTTAGTCAAAATTACACTTGATAAAAATTATTTTTAGATTATTTAACAATTAATATTAATACTATAACATAGTGGTTACAATGACATAACTGGTACATGTTATAACACTTATACCATATAGTTGGTATAATAGTTTTAAAATAATTTTGATTAATTATTGAAACAATTTTAATTAAGTTTGAATGATTTTCATCAGATTGATAAAGAATATTTTGATATAAAATTATTATTTATATATATAGTTGTTCCTACTCAAGATGTTTTGGATGACTCGTCGGTAAGTAGGCTCTGATCTTGAGTCTAAATAAAAGAAAATGGGCAAAAATAAAAAATATGCACCTTCTTATCATTTTCGTTAAAAGATCATTTTTTTTCAACCTATTAATGTTATTGTATGTACGACAGAGCCCTCTTATCCCCGTAGAGTATTTGGACATTTACATTTATCCATTATAGTCTGAGCGATCTTTGTCCCAATCGACTGGATCAATTTGATCCTGAGTTACCAGACACTCAGCATGGCCGAACATTCTTCGTCTCGATCGGTCGTCAGATATTTTTTATTTTGATCAGTCCATTTTTAATTTTTCTATCCACGTAGGTAAAATATCTTGATTTGGGAAGGATATGTGGGAGCCTTTGATAAATTTTCGTATTACAAGTCTTTTTTTTAAGTCTAATCGAAGGAGGTAAGAGTCTAATTGATTGAACGATTGGTGTGTAAAAATGAAGAAAATTTCAACTATCTGTTGGAGCTGTTGTTGGAGTTGTTGTGACGCTGCCGATTCAAGCATAGGAGGGAGCTGTCGACCGGATCAGATTTGAATGTACTAATTGAATGTGCACGATTCAGAGGTGTCTATTGCCGATCGAATCATATGGCCAAATGGAGATTGTTGATCAACTTTTTAATTGAGATTTATCCATGTGTTTTGGATCAAATATTACCCGCCTAAATAGGAATATATAGCAAGTGAAGCTGATTTGAACTGATCAGAGTTGCTCAAAGCTGTGCGACTTTAATCAGTTGTCGGTTGGAATTTGAGTGCCACTTGAAATGCCACCTGGACGCTTTGAGCGTCCATAGGAATATAGGATAATTGCCGAGTGAGCAAGCTGCCAATCGGATTCAATTAGTCTGGAATTTGCATGCATCCGGCCGATTGGAATTTGCATGTCTTGATCATGCATGTACTTGCCCGAGCAGAATTTGCCATTCGCTAATGTAAAATGTAATTTTCGATGGATATCACTTTTCGATGGAGAGTCTGATCGAGTATGGGAGATTTTCAGTTTTGATGGAGAGTCAGATCAAGATGTGGTAGGGGACTCCCGACTGTCGACTGAGTGATCATCACGGGCTTGCCAGTCGGACTCCATCAAGTATAGATCGCGGACGGCACTAGCAAATTTGGAGGACAAACCTTCTGTAGCTCCCGCTCGGGAGCTAGGTTGAGAGCCCTCACTCGAAGGATAACTTTGTAAGCTTCCGCTCGAGAAGGTTGAGTTCCTTAAGGGCATTGCTTTGATAGCTCCCGCTCGGAGAGGTTAAGCCCATTATGGGCGGCGAAGCTTGGATAACTTCCGCTCGGGGAGGTTGAGGCCATTAAGGGTGGCAAAGGTTGGATAGCTCCCGCTCGAGGAGATTGAGCTTCTTTAAAGGCGAATCTTTGATAGCTCCCGCTCGGGGAGGTTGAGCCCCTTAAGGGACATTAACACTTTGATAGCTCCTACTTAGGAAGGTTGAGCCCCTGAAGGGACATCGACGCTTTGATAGTTCCCGCTTGAGAAGGTTGAGCCCATTAAGGGCAGCGAAGCTTAGATAACTCTCGCTCAAGGAGGTTGAGCCTATTAAGGGCAATGCTTTGATGACTCTTGCTTGGGGAGGTTGAGCACATTAAGGGCTGCAATGCTTGGATAACTCCCGCTCGGGGAGGTTGAACCTCTTTAAGAGAGAATCTTTGATAACTCCTGGGAGGTTGAGTCTCTTAAGGATGAATCTTTTGATAGCTCCCACTTGGGGAGGTTGAGCCCCTTAAGGGACATCGACGCTTTGATAGCTCCTGCTTGTGGAAGTTGAGCCCCTTGAGGGACATCGACGCTTTGAAAGCTCCTACTTGAGGAGGTTGAGCCACTTTAAGGGTGAATCTTTGATAACTCCTGCTTGGAAAGGTTGAGCCTCTTTAAGGGCAAGTCTCCGATAATTCTCGCTCGGGGAAGTTGAGCCTCTCTAAAGGCAAGTCTTCGATAGTTCCCATTCTGGGAAGTTGAAGCTCTCTAAGGGCAAATATGATTTTTCTAAAGCCTCTTTAAGCTTGCATTTTTTATTATAGGCTAGCATGTTACATAAGATATTTTAGAGATGAACAATTGAAATACTCATCGGGTCTGGTAGGGTTGCAGATGATTTGTTTTTCAAGGATGACTCAACTTCTTCTCGTTCAGTTCCTGTAGATAGTAGCTGCCTGACTTTAGTTTGCTGCTAACCTGATACGAACCTCCCCATTGTTACTCAAGGTTATTGACATCACTGACATACTTGATTTTTCGCCACATGAGAGCTCCCACCTGAAATGAGTGAGGGAGAACTTTCCGATTGTATCCTTGCCTCATCTGTTGTCTATTGTTTGACCGATCTTGAGTTAGGCTGAACATTGAGCTAGTGTATAGCCAGATTGGGAGAGACTTCTTTAATTTCCACAACAGACCATGCGAAAACATCATAGTTGGATGAGAGGAAAGCCACCAACCCTTTCTTCAATTCAGGCTGGAGGTCAGCAACTATCTTGGTCATTCCGTTTTGCATCCCTTCTTATATAATTGGGAAATTCATAACATTCCTCAGTTGCATAACTCCTAGACTAGTGGTATATACAGAATCATCCTCTTTCCTTTGGGGGTCTTTGATGAGAGCCTGACTTGCCAGGGCATCTGCTTCGACCAGCTGGATTATTCTTTTCCCTTGGTGGTCTTTGGATGGATGAGAGGTCGCCTGTGTTTTGCCTTGTAGGGGTAGGGGAGGTGTCTTCCGCTCAGAGTAGGGGATGGGAGCACTTGAAGCTCCTAGATCTTTCTTCCGAGCAAATTGAATCTCTTCCACATTGACGTACTTGATTGACCAACCGAGTAGATCGTCAAAACTAAGTGGAGATTTCCTTACCAGGGATAAAAAAAAAAAATCTCCTTCTGCCATACCCTGTGAAAAGATGCTCATTAGTATTTTCGAGGTCGTTGAAGGCATATCTTGGGCTACCCGATTGAAGCGTTGAATGTGTTTGACACAAACAATCTATTGCTGGAGATTTTAAGGACTTAGCTGAATTTAAAATTACACAGAATTTAAATTCAACTTACAGTTGAGTTGACCTGAGCAGATCATCTCAGGCTGCCAGCAGGGGTTGGTTTGTATCCAAGTTCCAACCTCAGAGTGATTGAGTGAGCAGAGCATCCGAGCAGTGAGGTTGGTCGGACGAGGCAGACAGGCCGAGCAGGAGTGGCCGGTTGGATAAGGCAGACTGGCCGAGCAGTGTACACAGGTCGGGCTGTCAGAGAGGCCGGTCGGGTCGAGCAGACAGGCTGGTCGAAGCAGACAGGTCGGGCAAAGAAGACCGGCTGAGTCAGGGAGGTTGGGTGAAGCAGGCCGACCAAGACAGGCAGGTTGGGTGAAGCAGACCGGCCGAGACAGGTAGGTCGGGTGAAGCAGGTCGACCGAGACAGGAAGGTTGGGTGAAGATCTCGAGTGGGCAGAGAAGTATGTCGGTTGGACAAAGAGATCGACCGGGCAAGCTGACCGAGGCCTGCGAGTCGCAGTTTCCTTGAAACAGATTCGCCCACCTCCGGCTGTGCTTTGAGGCTTACAAGGGTCGTCTGTTTCCCAGGATAAAACGATCGACCGTGAATCCAACCCAGCACTGGTGGTCACGACGAGCTGAATGGTACCCGAATGCTACCATAGACACTCCGCCGAGCAGGAGCTAGCTGCACGACAGAGGAGGAGGAAGAAAAACGGAGATCTTTGCTTGTTGTGCCTCTTTCTGCCTATGATCGAAGCCTCCTTATATAGGAGCTCGGATCAATGGCTAGAGTTAATGACCTTAATGATCATTATTATTAGCCGAGCCGTTTCACTCATTATTACTCGGTCGGGTTTATTCTGCATTAATCTCAAATTTAATGCGTCTGTTTCACAGCAGCAAAAGATCTACGTGGCAAAATATTGGGACTGGTCCGACATTCATGTGTGTAGGTCTCGCTCGCACACGAGTCAACTTGGTTCAATGCAAATCTGGGTCCTGGATTTGCACCCCCTCTATGCACCCACGCATGAGAGAGAGCCTCTCCCCATGCATTTGTTCACAACCTCAATGTATGTGAATTAATATAAACCAATAAAATTGCCTTGAAACTTCCAATGTGGGACTAAAGCCCCATTCACAATGGATCCTCTTTCCTCTTCCATTTCTTCTCCATTTACTTATTCAACAATCCCCCACATGAATGGAGATAGGGTAAGTGATAGAATTCAACAGTTGAGTCAAGTATAGGATATGTAGGTTTTACCCTTTGAACCTTCTCTTATGAAGATTTGGTTGCTTACTGGCTGATAGTAGACACGATGTCCTTGAACTATACTGCCGTTTATGTAAACAGTGACAAATTTCACCCAAGACTCTCCCTAATACAACTCAGTTCTTATGAGTGTGTTTGTTCTTGGCCATGAACACGCCTAGTTCTGTGAGAAGCTCTAAGAATTGGGCCTCCAATTCTCTTCGAAGCGGCCCCACTTCTTCCTCACATAAGTGATCCCTCAAGAGTTGTCATCTACTCTTCTTGATCATTAAAATTCCATCGGCTTACCCTGGTCTAGTCACTGTTTCATTGGGTTATCCCCCTACAGTGTGTTTAGTCAGTGCAGATTAGTTGTCCCTTTGAACCTAGTTCTTGGGATCTCTAGTCAACATAGGTTGGGTGTCCTCTGCACTGATCGCTGACAACGACATCAAGCCCATTCCTCTTGATGAGCTTGCAACTAACTCTCGATTTAACCCCTTGGTTAGCGGTTCCGCTAGGTTATCTTTTGACTTTACATAGTCAACAGTGATAACTCCCGTTGAGAGTAGTTGTCTCATAGTATTATGTCTACGACATATATGTCTAGACTTACCATTATACAGATGGCTTTGTGCCCGATTGATTGCTGATTGACTATCGCAATGTATGCAAATCGCCGACACTGGTTTCGGTCATCGTGGAATATCTTCTAAGAATTGTCATAGTAATTCAGCCTCTTCACCATATTTGTCAAGAGCTACAAACTCAGATTCTATCATGGATCTGGTTATTACGATTTGCTTAAAAGATTTCTAAGAAATGGCTGCACCTGCTAGAGTGAAGACATATCTACTCGTAGACTTAGAGTTTTTTATATCATATATCCAACACGCATCGCTGTATCCTTCGATCACAGCAGGATATCTTGTATAGTGTAGTCCATATTCATGAGTATACCTCAAGTACCTCAGTACTCTTGTTATCCCTTTTACTTGTATATCTACTCAGTTTGCTTACTGCATAGGGCAAGTCTGGTCGTGTACAACTCATCAAGTACATCAGACTTCCAATTACTCGAGAGTACTCTATCTGAGAGATACTTTCACCTCGATTTTTCGATAGATGTTGACTCGTATCTATCGGCGTTCGTGCTAACGCAGTATCACCCTTGGTGAATTTCTCAAGAATTTTATCCACGTAATGGGACTGACTAAGAACAAGTCCTTCTATTGTTCTAAAAATTTTGATTCCTAGAATCACATCAGCTAGGCCCATGTCTTTCATATCAAATCTTGCACTCAACATATCTTTTGTGGATTTTATTATCTTATCATTACTTCCAATGATAAGTATGTCGTCTACATAGAGACACAAGATGACATAGTCACTCTCTGTGGCTTTTATGTAGACACATTTATCACATTTATTGATCTTGAATCCATATTCCTTCATGACATTATCAAATTTTTCATGTCATTGCTTTGGAGCTTGTTTCAAGCCATATAATGACTTCACCAATCTACATACCTTATTTTTCTGTCCTGGCACAGAAAACCCCTCAGGTTACTCCATGTAGATCTTCTCTTCTAAATCCTCGTTTAGAAAGGCAGTCTTTATATCCATTTGATGTATTTTGAGATTCCATAGAGCGGTGATAACCGACATTACTTTAATGGAAGTTATTCTCGACACCGGAGAATACGCATCAAAGTAATCGAGACATTCTCGTTGTCGGTATCCTTTGATTACTAGTCTGGCCTTATACTTATCAATCGTGCCATCTGACTTCATTTTCTTCTTGAAAATCAACTTGCAACCTAGTGGTTTACTTCCCGGAGGAAGATCCACAAGTTCTCAAGTGTGATTTTGCAAGATAGATTCTATCTCAGATGCAATTGCCTCTTTCCAGTGAGGTCCATCAGAAGAGCCTACAGCTTCTGAGTAACTTCGGGGCTCACTCTCCAATATGAAAGTGATAAAATCCGATCCATAGGATTTTTCTACCCGAACTCTTTTGCTCCATCTAGGCTCAACCTCTACGGGTTCCTCGTCATCATCATCATCTTCTTCACCTTGTGTTTCGTTTGCCCGTTTTGAGGAGCTAGCATCCTCTCGGGTCTTATACGGAAACAAATGCTCAAAGAACAAGGCATTTCTCGATCCGATTATCGAGTTCTTGTGTATCTCCGGTATATGTGACTCATACACACAAAATCTATACGCAGTACTGTTTTGTGCATATCCAATAAATATGCAATCAACAGTCTTTGGTCATATCTTAATCCTTTTCGGATCAGACACCAACACTTTGGCAAGACACCCCCACATTCGTAAATATTTGTAGGGCGGTTGTCTTCCATTCCACAACTCATAAGGGCTCTTATCTATTTTCTTCTGAGACACCTTATTTAAAAGGAAACTAACTGTTAACACAATTTCCCCCCACATGGACTCTAGTAATCCAGAGCTCAATGGAAGAACATTTATCATCTCCTTTAGAGTTCGATTCTTTCGCTCAGCAACTCCGTTTTGATGAGGAGTATAAGGAGCTGTTGTTTCGTGTCTGATCCCATGTTTAGCACACAACTCAGGGAACGATGACACATATTCACCGCCTCGGTCACTTCGAACCACCTTAATTTTCCTATTAAGTTGGTTTTCAACCTTATTCTTATAGAGAGAAAATTTCTCTATAGCTTCATCCTTACTTTTGAGAAGATACACATAACAATATTTTGAGTTATCATCTACAAAAGTGATGAAGTATTTATTACCACCATGTATTGATGTACCTTTTAGGTCGCACACATCAGTATGGATTAGGTCAAGTGGTTCATTACTTCTTTCAATATGTTAAAAGGATGACCTTGCCATTTTCGCTTCAACACAAATCTCACACTTGTGTTTTGGGTCAAGGTGGAATATAGGTATGCTTTGCATATTAATTAATCTACGCAATACATCGTAGTGAACATGTCCTAGTCTACCATGCCACAAACACGAAGACTCAAGCATATAAGTGGAAGAGCTTTCAGTTTTATTTATCTTAGGCCTAATCGCCATTACATTGAGCTTAAACAGTCCATCAGATACATAGCCCCTTCCTACAAACACTTCATTCTTGGACAATACAACTCTGTTCGACTCAAAGACAATGCGAATGCCATGCTTGCTTAACAGTGATCCGGATACTAGATTCTTTCGAATCTACGGAATATACAGTACATTGTTCAAAGTGAGATCCTTGCCCGAGGTCATCTTCAGCACCACCTTTCCTTGGCCCATGATGTCCGAGGTTGCTGAGTTCCCCATGTACAGTTTGTCTCCAGTGACTTCCTCGAAGTTGTGGAGTAGCTCCTTGTTGCAGCACACATGTCTGGTGGCTCCAGTATCGATCCACCATTACCGTGGGTTTGAACCGATCAGGTTCAACTCAGAGACCACAGCGCAGAGGTCGTCCATTTCTGGTCCCTCGTTCAGGTTGGCCTCTTGCTTTTTCTTCGGCTTTCCGCACTCCAAAGATTTGTGACCCACTTTGTCACAGTTGAAGCACTTCCCAAAGAACTTCTTGCTGATGCCTCATCTGGGTCCCATCTTGGAAGACTTGGGGTTCTTCTGTTTCAAGCTTTGACTGTGCTCGACCACGTTAACTTTCACAGTAGCCTGAGAGAATAGTTTCCTCTCTGAACTCTTGTTGTCTTCTTCGATGCGAAGTCGAACAATGAGTTCCTCCACATTCATCTCCTTCCGCTTGTGCTTCAGGTAGTTCTTAAAGTCCTTCCAGCTGGGAGGCAGCTTCTCAATGATAGCAGTCACCTAGAAGGTTTCACTCAGAACCATCTCTTCTGAGTGGATCTCGTGTAAGATCACCTGAAGCTCCTGGACTTGACTAATTACCGTCTTGAAGTCAATCATCTCGTAGTCCAGGAATCAACCCACGATGAACTTCTTTGCCCTTGCATCCTCCATCTTGTATTTCTTTTCCAAGGACTCCCACAGTTCCTTAGACGTTCTCTTCATGCTATACACAGCGTACAACGAGTCGGTAAGACAGTTGAGGAGGTAGTTTTGGCAAAGGAACTCAGAATGAGTCCATGCCTCCACCGTACTGATGGTGTCACGCCCCAGAGGAGTCCCTGTCCGAAAAAAATTCGGCAGCATCTCCCCTGTACGACGGACAATCTGAAACTTTCTACAAACATAAATACCTCAGCCACAGGCGGCTGGAATAATAACAGTAAATAAAACCAATCACCACGCAGTTTATATAAGTATTCAGCCTCTGACTGTCACAACCACGCAGTTAATAAAATAGTAAACAAAACAATAAAACTCTGACTCGAAATCCACCCTACTCCACTACACTCGTAAAGCTCAAAACCGACGAACCCACCTCTTCTGCCGTCCAGGCAGGCATATAGTAGAATAAAATCCAAATCATATCAAAGGTCCATCAAACGAAAGGATTCCATACAATATCCATATGAAAAATCCAAAACAAGACTAAAACAAAGTCTGATAGAGAAAAACTAAAATAAAATAACAACTCAACCCGAGGAGGACTAGCACTCGTCTTGTGGGGACTTCATGGAACTCCCTCCGACAAGATCAACACGAAAATAACAACAATGGGCGGGTGAGTCCAACACTCAGCAGTACAATTGATATGCAAAGTAAAGAAATAACACCTAGCACTAATCATGCGGTCTGATAAAAATAAAGGTAACTACAAATCGAAGAAGGCGAGGGAATCAGACTAACCAGGACCGGTAAAAGGACAAACAAGAAGGTATAGAAGACAGTATGCATGTCAATCAAGGTATCCAAGCAATGTGCGGCATATAAGTGCAACAAACACAAACACAAGCGATAAATGCATCATGCATATGATGCCAATGTCATGGTCACCCTTGACGCGGTCAGTAGCTCACAACAACGGTGGGACCGAGTGGGTAGGGTGTGACAACCGTGCACTCGGCAACACTACTCATGAGTGATCGAGTGGACGGGATCCTGTCGAGTACATACGTACTCCTACCCCAAATCATAAATGGGGGCGCAATGCTCTCATCTCCGGTACACTATGACGGGAGGAATCTCTAACGTGCTACTGCGTCACACTACCCATGAGCGGATCAGCGAGCACCGAAGAGTCAAACTGGCGGTGTGCTCGACCATAATGGACTGACAGTGATGAAACTGGCAAAGTGCTCGACAATAAAGGAGCAATCAATCACTCAGCATGCAATCATGCGAATGGTGCATGTCACTAAACATGGTAATATACTAAACCAATCTCTGGATATATCATAATGTGCACCAAAGCGAATGAATCATATCAAGGTATCTGATCCTATAAGGTATCAAACCTAGGTCCTGACATGGTAAAATATGGTTATATCACTACCCATGAGCATGTGGAATCAGGTACATATCCATACAAGATGTAAACAGACAATCAATCAACAGGTAGCATGTATTGGGCAGTGATTAACCGAAACAAGTAAGAAACACAATTAATGCATCTTGTTAATTTAATTACTAAGCATATCAAAGACAATAAGTCAAAAGTACCCGCCTCCAATCGAAAAGGATCGTATCCAAAACAGATCCCCCGTCAAGACACCGTCTCGAATCAATATCCTGTAATAAATCGTACAGTTTGGCAAAGTTTAATTATAACTAAAATAGCTAAACCAAACTATTTTCTTCAGGAACCCCAATTGAATTTAACTAAAAATCAATTAGGATTAGTTCCATTAACCCTAACCATTCTACTATTCGATTTCATTAAAACCTACACATGAATCCAACTCTCTACTTCTTACCTCAATTCTTCTTCAGCCGTTCTGTAATGGCAATAGAACCAATCAGTAATGAGATGACTGGAATTAAGGAAACCCCAATCTGCAAACCCGGTCAGAACCAATCAACAACAGCACTGATGTTTCAAACCACAATAGAAACCCTAGGGAGGAAAAGGGAGAACCTCGGATCAGCAATGAAAACCAGGGCACAATGAACAACAAATCAGATTGGTAGCGTCGAGGAGATGGGTGTCGCGGCTGAGGCTAGAGCAGTACCGGAGGATCGAGGAAAGCTCTAGGGGAGGAAGGTAGTTGATAGAGGATGATGCGACGCGGCAGAGAGGAAGAAGGGCACAGAGAAGTCGGACTTGGGAGAAAGGAGGAAGATGACCGGCGCTGCTCTGTGCGTCGCCGACGGCAGTGGCTCGGCGTCGGGTGGCTAGGGCAAGCAGAGTAGAGGAGTTTGGCTCGGGCAGGTGGTCGGGCGGCGGTGCTAGGGCTCCGGCAGAGGAGAGGAGGAGAGGGAGAAGAAGTGGCCGGCGTTTTTGTGCTCTCGGAGAGGAGGAAAATCGGCGGCGTCGGGGAGAAGAGCTCGGGCTCGCGGAAGAGGAAAAGAAACGGAGGAATAAAAATAAGGAAAAAGAAAAAGAAAAGAAAAAGAAAAATAAAACTTTTCCTCATTTAAATAGGGTAGTCTAAACAGGCTTTTCCGGGCCCCGTTTTTATCCCCGTGAACTTATCCGTACAAGCTCCGAAAAATTCTCGAAAAATTTCCAAAAATTCCGAAAAATTCCCTTAATCATATTCGCCTATTTCCGGTATTTTACATTCTCCCCCACTTATAAAAATTTGGTCCCCAAATTTCGTTATCTACCATCAGCAAGTACTAATAACAGATAAAGAGTATAAATGCTGAACGGTAAATAAATCACATACCTCAAGTGAAAAGATGGGGATATCGAGCTCGGATAGTGTCCTCGAGCTCCCAAGTAGCCTCCTCGTCCGAATGATGCTGCCATCCGACTTTAACCAGTCGGATGGTCTTGTTCCGCAACTGACGCTCCTTCCAGTCGAGAACCTCCTCATATGTAATGTCAGGCTGAACTGGAACTGGAATATCTGCCAGCACATGCGTCGGATCGGCCACGTATCTCCTCAGCATCGATACGTGAAATACATCGTGAACGCCTGACATGGACGGTGGTAGTGCCAGTCGGTAAGCTACTGCTCCGATCCTCTCCAGTATCTCGAAAGGACCAATATACCGCGGAGCTAGCTTACCCCTGAGGCCAAATCTCTTCACCCCTTTCGTGGGTGAAACTCGTAGAAATACATGGTTACCAACAGAGAACTCTAGTGGTCTGCGTCTCCGATCTGCATAACTCTTCTGGCGGTCCTGTGCCTCTGACATCCTCCGTCTGATAGTACGGACTAACTCTGCGTCCTGCTGAGCTCTCTGAAGTCCCAACAGCTGGGCCTCTCCAACCTCATCCCAAAGAGTGGGTGTCCGACAAGGTCTACCATACAACGCCTCAAACGGTGCCATCTGGATAGCCGAATGAAAGCTGTTGTTGTAGGCAAACTCAACCAACGGCAGATGGTCCTCCCAACTGCCTCCAAAATCCATAACACATGACCTCAGCAGATCCTCAAGAGTCTGAATAGTCCGCTCTGACTGTCCATCTGTCTGTGGATGGAAGGCTGTACTGAAACGGAGCTGTGTACCCAAGGCCTGCTGTAGACTCTGCCAGAACCGAGACGTAAACCGTGGATCTCTATCCGAAATGATACTCAATGGAACACCATGTAGTCTGATAATCTCTCGGCAATACAGATCTGCCAATCGATCCAGGGAATCAGTCCTCCGGATCACTAAGAAGTGTGCGGATTTTGTTAATCAATCAACGATAACCCAAATCGCGTCATAGCCTCGTCGTGTCCTCGGCAATCCCACCACAAAGTTCGTAGTAATATGTTCCCATTTCCACTCAGGAATAGGAATCCGCTGAAGTAAGCCGGCAGATCTCTGGTGCTCGGCCTTCACTTGCTAACAGGCAAGACATCTAGCTACAAAATCCGCGATGTCTTCCTTCATGTCGTCCTTCCTATCGTTCCACCAATAGAAACACCTCAAATCTTGGTGCATATGGGTACCGCCTAGGTGGACAGCAAATCGAGAGCGATGAGCTTCCTGAAGTAGCTCCTGTAAGACCGGATAAGACTGAGGTACGCATAATCTATCTCGGAAGTATATAATACCCTCCTCGTCTCGTGTGAACTCGGTCTGCTACCCGGAAGCTATCTGGCTGCAAATAAACTGCAAATACTGATCAGCAACCTAAGGCTCTCGGATCCTCGTCCTGATTAACGACTGAGCAACCATGGTAATCAGAGTACCCTGCTCTGTCTATCCTTATCCCTCAAGGCACAACTCGGAGAAACTTTGAATCAAGTCTGTGACCACAACTCGATGGCAAGCTAAAGTCCCTCTGGATTTCCTGCTGAGTGCATCAACAACCACATTAGCTTTCCCAGGGTGGTAGCTAATGGTACAATCGTAGTCCTTCAGGAACTCCATCCATCTCCTCTGTCGGAGATTAAGCTCCTTCTGAGTAAAAATGTATTTGAGACTCTTATGATCAGTGAGAATCTCAAATGTGACACCGTATAAATGATGACGCCAAAGCTTCAGAGCAAAGATGATGGCAGCTAACTCCAAGTCATGAACTGGGTAGTTCTTCTCATGCTCCTTCAACTGACGAGAAGCATAAGAGACTACTCTGCCGTGCTGCATCAGAACAGCGCCCAAACCCTGTAGAGACGCGTCGGTGTAAAGTACAAATCCATCCTCTCCAGAAGGTAAAACCAAAACTGGAGCCGACACTAATCTCCGCTTCAGCTCCTGGAAGCTGGTCTCGCAATCCTCGGACCATATGAACTTCACGCCTTTCCTGGTAAGACGTGTCAACGGCATAGCAATACGCGAGAATCCCTCGACAAAACGTCGGTAATATCCGGCCAATCCCAGAAAACTGCGGATCTCTGAACTGACTTCGGCTGCTCCCAACCGGTGACAGCCTCAATCTTCTGAGGATCAACTGAAATACCTCTGCTAGAAACCACGTGTCCCAGAAAACCATCTGAGGATAACCAGAATGCACACTTGCTGAACTTCGCGTACAGCTGATGTCGTCGAAGAATCTCCAAGACTGTGCGAAGATGCTGTGCATGCTCCTCCTCGGAACGAGAGTAGACCAATATGTCATCAATGAAAACGATAACAAACTGATCCAGATACTCCAGAAAGATGCGGTTCATCAAGTCCATAAACACCGCTGGAGCATTGGTAAGCCCAAATGGCATTACCAAAAACTCATAATGACCGTATCTGGTACGGAAAGCTGTCTTCTGGATATCAGAATCTCTGACTCTCAACTGATGATATCCGGATCGCAGATCAATCTTAGAATACACTGAAGTACCTCTGAGCTGATCAAACAAATCCTCAATCCGTGGTAATGGATATTTATTTCTGACGGTCACTGAATTCAGCTGCCTGTAGTCAATACATAACCTCATGGTGTCGTCTTTCTTCTTGACAAATAGAACTGGAGAACCCCATGGTGAAACACTAGGGCGAATAAATCCCCTGTCTAAAAGCTCCTGGAGTTGAACCTTCAGCTCGTTCAACTCTTTTGGTGCCATACGATACGGAGCTTTCGATGTCGGCGCGGTTCCCGGAATCAGCTCAATAGCGAACTCCACTGGCCTTCTGGGAGGCAACCCTGGCAGCTCCTCTGGAAATACGTCTGGGTATTCCCGGACAACAGGAACGTCGAAGAGCTGCGACAGTACTGATCAACGATAACAGAAAACCACGACAGCCGTGAGACAGCAGCTTCTGCGCCTGAATCGCCGAAATAATTGAGATACCGTCGTCTCTGATGCCAGTGAAACTCCACGAGGGTTGGTTCGGAGGCTGGAAGGTGACCACCCTCGTCTGGCAATCAACGGTAGCATGATAAACTGACAGCCAATCCATGCCAAGTATGACATCAAACTCGACCATCTCCAATACTAGAAGATCTACCGTAAGTATCATGTTGCCAAAGTCTAACGGGCAACCTCTGATCTCCTGGGTGACCTCTAAAGTATCACCGGACGGTAGGGAGACAGTCAATCGCTGGGGTCTGCAAGTGGGTAATCTACCAATCTCCCGCATAAAGGTACGGGATATAAAAGAGTGCGAACTACCAGTATCAATCAAAATATCAGCGGAGAATGCATAAATGGAAATCATACCGCGGAAAACGGATCCGTCGGCTCGCTGCGCATCCTCCCTGGTAATCGCATGAACTCGTCCAGTCAGCGGCTGCTGCGGCTGGGCAGAAGCCTGCCACTGAGGCGGTGCTGGATAATGAGCCAGAGAAGACTGAGAGGATGGTGACTGATACTGTGCAGCTGGCTGGGACTGAGTCTGGTACTGCCCCTGAGTCGGATAATAAGATCCTGGAACAAAACTCTGGGGTGCTACAGAAGCACTGGAGTACTCCTGTCCAAGCATGCCAAATGCTGCTGCTGCTGAGGGAGCTGCTCCCTGCTGACGCTGTGAGGGTGTGAATCTCCGCCCTCCTCGTCGAGACACTGACTGACTAGACTGTCCCCTCTGCTCTGACCCTCCGGAAGCCGTGTGCTGAGCCTTCAGCTAACAATCTCAGAGTGCAGGCTGAAGTGATGTGGTCTCTGGAACCACATCGGAAACACTGAGTATCACCGGAAGGTGGTTGCCGGTTCTGCTGAGAATACCGGAAACGTCCTGAAGAAGACCGCCCTGATTTCTGAGGCCTACGAGACGCCCCAGAAGAACTCTGACCTGACTGTCTGCGACTACTCTGAGGCTGTCCTGTCGCCTGAGTCTGCTGGACCTGCCCTGATGTCTGACCCGTATGCTTTCTTTTCCTGTCCGGATATGTTGTCTGTCGAGCTAACTCTATCATCAAAGCTCGATTCAATGCATCAGAATAAGATGTAATCCCTAATCCGGCAAGCTGTACATGCAGATAACCATCCAATCCCTGTATAAACTGCATCATGCGAGTTCTGTCCTCCGCAACTAACTCTGGACAAAACTGAGCCAACCGGAGGAATTCAGTATTATACTCGGTCACTGAGCGATTATTCTGCCTCAGACTCATAAAATCCTGTCGGCGAGCCATCTGATAGGACAGTGGAAAGAAACGGCTCTCAAAAGCCTCTCTGAACCTGGCCCAATAATAGAACGCTGAGTAATCCACCAGGCATTAGCTTCATCCCGTAAATGATAGGCAGCCAGCTCTGCTTTCTCCCACTCGGAGCAAGCCATATAGAAGAAAGTCTGCTCCATAGTCTCTATCCATGACAGAGCCATACTCGGATCGAGATCTCCGCGGAAAAGAGTGAAACGAGTCTTCATCGACTCAGCCAGTGCTGGAATCCTAGCTCGTGCAGCGACAATATCAGTGAGCTGTGTCGGGACGGCTGCAGGAGCTGGCGGAAACACTGGAGCTGATACTACAGGTGGTACCGCGGAATAAACCGGAGGAAGAACTCCCGGTGCTGCTGTATATATCGGAGCATAAGCCGTCGGTGGTACTGCCTGGGGAACAAAAGTGGTGGCAACTGGAGGTACGGTAGGAAAAGGTACCGGATGTGGAGCAGCTGCTGCTACTGTAGGCACTGGAGGTACAGGTGCCACTGGTATAGGATACACTGTAGATCCAAGTGGGCAGAGAAGTATGTCAGTTGGACAAAGAGACCGACCGGGCAAGCTGACCAAGGCCTGCGAGTCGCAGTTTCCTTGAAACAGATTCACTCACCTCCGGCTGTGCTTTGAGGTTTACAAGGGTCGTCTGTTTCCCAGGATACAACGACCGACCGTGAATCCGACCAAGCACTGGTGGTCACAGTGAGCTGAGCGGTACCCGAATGCTAACACAGGCACTTCGTCGAGCAAGAGCTGCATGACAGAGGAGGAGGAAGAAAAACAGAGAGCTTTGCTTGCTGTGTCTCTTTTTGTCTATGATCGGAGCCTCCTTATATAGGAGCTCGGATCAATGGCCAAAGTTAATGACCTTAATGATCATTATTATTAGCCGAGCTGTTTCACTCATTATTACTCGGCCGATTTTATTCTGCATTAATCTCGAATTTAATGCGTTCGTTTCACAGCAGCAAAAGATCTACGTGGTAAAATATTAGTTGTTCCACTTGGGCAAATTTTTGCCTCGACCGGTCCGGCATTCGTGTGCGCAAGTCTCACTCGCACACAAGTCAACTTGGTTTAGTGCAAATCCGGGCCCTGAATTTGCACCCCCTGCCACCCACGCGTGAAAGAGAGTCTCTCCCTATGCATTTGTTCACAACCTCAATGTATGCGAATCAATATAAACCAATAAAATTATCTTGAAACTTCCAATGTGGGATTAAAGTCCCATTCATAAAAGAACCTCTTTCCTCTTCCATTTCTTCTCCATTCACTTATTCAACAGAATGTAATCCTTTAATGTTTCTTTAGTCTTCTATTTGAGAGCAAATAAATTTAATGACATTTTATAATATCTTCGGTTACTAGAAAAATGATACAAGAATATAGTCTTGAAGTCACCAAATGAACAGATAGAAGCCGCACGGAGCCGACCGGATCACCTTTGAGCAAAGCCTAACAAGTAGTTAAAAATTCAACATTTCACGTCATTAGAGTATTGATGCAGCATAGCGGTATTTTCGAACTTGCATACATGATCTTCTGAATCAGTGGTGCCGCTATATTCTCTAATTGTTAGTGGACGATAATGACAAGGCAACAAATTGTCGAGAATGTTTAGATAGAATGGAGAAGGATCTTGGCTATCCCTCCGAGCAACAGGCAATACCCTATCCTACTTAGAGTTACGAGGAGGGGTATTTCCTCCTGAAGACTCAGAATGCACTTCACGAGAATTTAATGGTATTAATTCTCGGCAGAAGTATTTTGTCTTGACTTTTTTACATTCAATGGAGCCATAATAAATATATAGGAATGTTTTCTTTTGTTTCTCCTTCCCCTTATTAAGTATATCTATCTTTTTCCCTTTTCATGTTTTAACTGTTTATTATTGTTTTATTATTAATACGCACAATGGTTATCTTCAACACTCGTTGATTATTAATGCTCTTGACCCTTTAGCTTCAACCTATTAATGCTACTATATGTCTGACATAGCCCTCTTAGCCCGGGTCGACAGTGTACTTAGACATTTTCATTTACCCACCGTCGTTCGAGCGATCTTTGTCTCGATCGACTGGGCCAAACTGATCCTGAGCAGCCAGGCACTCAGAATGATCGGGTATTCTTCGTCTTGGTCAGTCAGTTATTTTTTATTTTGATCGGTCTATTTTTGATTTTTTCATCCTCGTAGGTAAAATATTTTGACTTGGGAAGGACACGTGGGAGCTTATGATAAATCCTTACATCAATAGTAATTTTGATTAAGTTGGTTTGACTACTATAATAATACTAGCATATTCATATTTTTGAGATGAAAAATAGAATGGAGTATTTGATATTTTTTTTAAAAAAGTATTATTTAATGAAATAATAATAAGGATGCCCTTTTAATTTTTACTCAACGAAAATTAAAAATGAAAGATGATGGCACCTTGATAGTCAATGTCTATGGCCTGAGTTGGCTTTAATCACTTTGTCCAAGCTCTTTAAGAGGCAAGAGAAAAAGAAATAGAGTTGGCGAGACAGGGAGAGGTAGAAAGAAAGAAAAAAAAACACAAACATTTGGAAAAAAGGTGAGAAAATAATAAAAAATAACATATATTAATTTCTTGAAATTATATCGACCAGACGTTCTAAAAGGATATCAACTCGTCATTATGATTGATGGGTCATCTATGTGACAATGAAAACGTGAGCAAAATTCTATAGGCAAACTTAATGAATGTTGAAAAACTACTAAACCACTAAATTAATCTAACAAATGCTTAAAAAATTATAACTTTGAACTAAATCGGCAAATAAATATCATAAAACTGATCTGGATAAGTTGCAGGATTATATACATATAAAACCAAACTGGTTCAACATACTTGACTATTTCAAACTAAGTTACCAACTCTCATAACATTTCATAGGCTAATTTTCAATTCAGTTTGTGGGTCAAAATCATAAATTTATGTGTAATTAAGATTGAAAATATCATGAATGAGAGGGCACTCCAAGTTTGTAAGGTTTACAAAATTATAGATTTTGGGGGAAAAAATAAATTTATAAATTAGCATGCATGTGGCTTAGAATATATTTTATCAAAAGAGTATATTGTGAAGTGATTGATAAATCTTTTTATGGTGCAAGTTGATTAATAAATTTGGATTAAAAAAATAATAATTTCAATTAGTTTTATTGATTATTGTTGAGATGATCGATTAGACCTTATAAAAATTTTCTATCGATTACTAGGATAAATCGAAAAGCGCATACGACGATCAGTCCAAAAACCTAATATCTTTTGATTGCATCCTCCGTTTGGAGGAAGAATTTCTACAAATATACTATAGCTGAAAATTAAACCGTAAGTATTGTGTGACAACTTAGATGCCCTACTGTATCACCATAACCCTTAGGACAAATAAATTTGGATTAAAATCATTATTCTAGGTATAATTAAGGTTTGAAATGCATCAAACAAACTGTATTAAATTGGAAGATATTAAAAAAAATATTTTGTCTTAAAATGATGCAAATTGAATAGGGGTACATTTTTGTGCAATCTTTTTTTATTATTAATTTTAGAATTAAATAAGAGATTAAGGGAAGTTTAGGAATCAAATAGGGTGTGCACAATTTGATAAAATGTACACAAAAGCTGTCACTATATACTAACTATAATTGCAGACAAATAATTTGGTAAGATAGATTTTGTACTTATTTTGCTACACACTAATCATAATTATAGACAAATAAGCAATTTAATGCTATCGACTATTCCACGCCACTTTAATTAGCCTCACCTATTAATCTAGCAAGGATGGTCATAGTTGACAATCCAATCGATTAGAGGCTAGTTTTAGTCTTTTGGTGATTGAGTTGATTATGCAGTTGATGCAAATTAATTAGCCAACAAATAAAATATTTTGTTTAGGGATGACTTAGTTGAGAAATTGATTGGATTGATTTTAATTGACTGATCACTTGAATGATGGTCCAATGAGGAAGCTAAGTGTTTGACCTCTTCTATGTAAATGCGTACTGTGCTAGGACAAATACTTCTTATGATTTATTTCCTTCAGAAAGTGTGAGGTCACCTTAAAAGGTATACTAAGATGATAACTTCACTTTTAGCTCCAATGTGTCTATTCATTTGACATAGAAAAGCTACGACGTTCAAATGACCAAGGCGAGCAGTTAGCTAATAACAAGTAAAGTCAACTGATAGATTCATTGGTAAACTAAAGGTTGTAGCAAGTATAAAAACAATCAATTTGAATGGAAAGCAATCAACTAATTGGTGATAGAATAGAAAAGTGAAGTTGACATTTGAAAGCTATGAAAGGACCTTGTAGAACTTGCAAAGGATGGTCTTATGATTATTGTTTTAACCTCTTGAGCTCTCCTTTGTTGTGTTATTGGCCTCAATCTTCCAAGCTTTCACTTGTTCCTAATCTTGTAAGAAGATTTATGTAAGAGATTTCTCTATCTCCAGATGACATCAAAAAATGAAAGATATTGAGCATTCAGAAAATGACTTATTGAAGAGTCATAGGCTGCAATAGGAATGAGGATTCTGAACCATATAACCAATTGTGTTAACATTTATATTCTTATGTATTTTTATTTTTGATGCATTTAACTTTGTTGCATTTGCAATTCAAGCGCTATTCACTCGTCCTCACCCCCTCTACAACCATCCAACCATATCCCTTCTAGACTCCCGAGCATCCGGCTGTGTTATAAGTGAGCATGCTCTTGCGCCTTTATGTTCCAAACTCCTGAGCCACCGGTTGGGTTATAAGCAAACATGCTCTCGTACCTTTTTATTCCTGATTCCCGAGCCACCGGATGAGTTATAAATGAGGATGCTCTCGCACTTTCAAGTTTCAGGCTCCTGAGCCATTAGTTGGGTTATAAGTGAGCATGCTCTCGCGTCTTCAAGTTCCATACTCCAGAGCCACTAGTCAGGTTATAAACGAGCATGCTCTCGTGCCTTCAAATTCTAGACTCTTGAGCCATCAGCCGGGTTATAAGCGAGCATGCTTTCACGCCTTTATATTCTAGACTCCCGAGCATCTGGTCGGGTTATAAGTGAGCATGCTCTCATGCCTTCATGTTCTAGACTCAAGTGTCACCGACCAAGTTATAAGCGAGCATGCTCTCGCTCCTTCAAGTTCCAGACACCTGAGACACCAGTCAAGTTATAAGTGAGAATGCTCTCGCACCTTTATATTCTAGACTCCCTAGCCACTGGTAGGGTTATAAGCAAGCATGCTATCGCACCTTCAAGTTCTAAACTCTTGAGCCACCGGTCGGGCTATAAGCGAGCATGCACTCGCGCCTTCAAATTCTAGATTCCCGAGCATCCGGTCTGGTTAAGTGAGCATACTCTTGTGCCTTCATATTCGAGACTCCCGAGACACTTCGGGTTATACGCGAGCATGCTCTCGCGCCTTACCAAACTCCCGAGCCACTGGCCAGGTTATAAGCGAGCATGCTCTTGCTCCTTCATATTCAAGACTCTCGAGCCACCGACCAGGTTAGAAGCGAGCATGCTCTCGAGCATTTATATTCTAGACTCCCGAGCCACTGATAGAGTTATAAGTGAGTATGCTCTCACACTTTCAAATTCTAGACTCCTGAGCCATCGACCGTGTTATAAGCGAGCATGCTCTTGCACCTTCAAATTCGAGACGCCCGAGCCATCGACCGGGTTATAAGCAAGTATGCTTTCGTGCCTTCAAATTCCAAACTGCTGAGTCACCGGATGAGTTATAAGTGAGCATGCTTTCGCTCCTTTAAATTCTAGACTCTTAAATTTTCGCATGGGTTCTAATTATAAGGGGTTTATTGTATTAGCTGGCCTGGTTATTCCGCTCGGCATCATTATTTCATCTGGTTTATTGTTCAGTTCGACAATCAATTATGAAGAATTCGTTCATTGGTTATCTCCCCAATGTATTAAGAGGTTATAATCATCCAGTCTAATTGTTCCGCTTAATGCGCCCAGCATATTATTCAGCCTTGAAATCCCTTATGATACAATTCATTTATTCAGCCTAATTATTCGGATTGACATTATTATCATGCTCAGTCTATTATGCGGATTAATAAATATTTCATAAAGAATGCATACGGTAGCTATTCTACAAGAAGTACTGGTGGTTCTAAAGATATACAAGAAAATAAATGTGATTTAACAATATTTTGTTGGTGCAGGGTGCACTAACAGTCTGGTTTTGATGTATGACAAATAGGCTAAAGTTAGATGGATTGTTTGTCTAATGCTTCTACCAAGGGTGCAGGAGTTGACTGGTCTGAAGGACCTGACACTAGGCTAAATCCAGCTAGGTCCGTCGGATCCGATAGCTGGTGCGAAGTCCAGATTGATCCGCGGGGCCCAATATCTGACGGGAAGTTCGGTTGGGTGTGCTGGACCTGACAACCGACCAAGTCCAGTTGGGTCTGCGGACCTAATAACTGGCGGGAAGACCTGGTGGGTCAGAGGCAAGTCGAGTGATTGCAAGTGGTAAGTGAAGGTAAGCAACTGGAGTAGAGATCCAGTGAGGACGTGTTCCCCGTTGAGGGAATTGTAGGCGTCGGTCTAGCTTAGGCCCATTTTGAAAATCTAAGCTGAGATCTTGACTAGATCCTAGTCTCCGGGAGACTGGATCTAATTACTATTCATATGTTATTATGTTATGCTAACTCTATTTTGCAGGATGAATATATTTTTGTTGTCCAGGACTAACCTTTTGCTGCAAGGGAAAGTTGCTGAAGAAAAGGGGTCCGGGCGCTCGTACCAGGCTCACCTGGGTGGGCTGCAGGCAACTAGGCGGTCTGGTGCTCAGACTCGGTCCAGGCGGTCGGAACCAAAAACTCATCCACAAGCTTACGTGGAGTCCGTCGATTGGCCGAGCCACGTGGTCCAGGCGCTCGAAGGGTCTAGGCACCCGGAATGGATCTATATAAAGGCTTTCAACCTAGAGCTTTAGTACAACAATCACTACAAGTTTTCTTCTTGCTCGGTTCTTTGAAAAGGCTCCCGCAACGCTGCTACGCTCCACAACAACCGGTGATCAAGACTTTTTAATTTTATTATTGTTATTGGTAACCTTTTCAATTCTTGTACTTAACTTCTGTAATCTTTTGCGAACTATTAGTAGATTGCCCAACGAAAGCACTTGACGAGTGCGGGCCTTGGAGTAGGAGTCGTTGAAGGCTCCGAACCAAGTAAAACTTGGTTTGTTAGCATTGGTTCATTTTTTTCTTCCATTGCGTACTTCTATTAATTCACTATCGATTTTCGCGATCGCTATTCGCCCCCCTCTAGCTTTCTTTCCGATTCTACAAATGGTATCAGAGCAGGTACCGCTCTGAATTGGTGCAACCACCAATCAGGTAAAGGGGGTGATATTTTTTTTTCTTCTTTTTCCTTTCTATTTTTTTTATGTTTTGAGCTTTTTCGATATAATCCAAATTGGTACAATTACCTCTTTGGATAATTTCCTTTTTCATTGCAAACCACTCTGAATTGGTGCAACACCAGTTTAATCTTAATCTTTTTATTTTTTCTCCCACGCTGCTAATCCAAGACCAAGTCTTGAGACTGCCTTTTCTTTTTTTGTTTGTGTGCAAGATTCATGTCCCAAAATGAGGGATACAACACCGTCCGTCCTCCTCTTTGAAATGGTGATGTCTTCCCGTATTGGAAGAAGCGAATGGAGGTATATTTGAAGACCAACTTCGATCAATAGTTTAGTGTCACCAAAGG